>NW_024501459.1:19110297-19293370 GCF_017590055.1 Onychostruthus taczanowskii | reverse complement strand
GGGGCCGCCGGCCGAGCCGCCGCTGTCTCGGCGGGGCCCGGGGTCCGATGGAGCGGTCCGGAGCGGGGTGATGGTGCCGGGGGAGCCTCTCGCCAGCGGAGCCGGGAGGCGGAGAGGTGCCGGGGCAGCGGGCGGCGGCAGCGATGGCAGCGCTCCTTCCGGCTCTGCCTGCCGGCTCTGCCTGCCGCTCTGCCGGCGGAGCCGGAGCAGCCGGGCCGGGCCGCGGGGTGTTCCGGGGGGCGCGGGGGTCGGCGCGGCCCTGCTGCACAGGGGCGGCGCTGGGGCGAGCGGGGCGCGAGCGGCGGACGGGCGGGGGAGCCGCCTGCCGCCCTCGCACATGCGCAGCGCGGGCCCGGCCGCGCTATATAGCGGGTTGGCGCCGGCGCCAGCTGAGCAGCGCGGTCCGGGCGGCAGCGGCGGAGGTGCGCGGGTGTCCCGCCGGTGAGCACGGGGGCTGGCTGGGCGGGCGATGATAATAATAATAATAACGATGATGATGTTAATAATGATGATGTTAATGATGGCATCAGTGATGATGGTAGTGATGATTATGGTAGCGGTGGCGGTTTCAGGATGGCGGTGATGATAGTAGTGGTGGTGGCGGTACCGGTACCGGCAGACACGGTGCCGGTGGTGGTGATGGGATCTGAAGGGGGCACTGGCAGCCGTGACTCAGAGCGGTGAGGAGGGAGCAGTGGCTGGGAGTCGTGACCGGGAGCGGTGAGGCGGGCTGCCCGCCCGCCCGGGCAGCGTTTTGGAGGGAGAGTGGCTGAGGAGAGCCTGGGGGGAGATGTCGCCGGGGGCGACCCCATCCGCAGGGAGCGGAGAGTAGCGATGGCCCGGACGGGCATCCCCTGAGGGAGCAGTGCGGTGGGCCGGGGTGCCGGCGGGATCCCGCCATCGGCTGCCCCCCGCCCCACCGCGGAGAGCCCCGCGGGAGGCGGGCTGCCCGGTTTTGGAGGGAGCCCGGCGCGCTGGGGGCGGGGATGCCGGCCGAGCAGCTTGGCGGGCTGACCCCGACCGCCCGCCTGCGCCGCACCCCGGCGGGACCCGGCTCCCCGCCCTGGCCCTTGGCGCGGGGTGCCCATGGGGACATCCCCTCACAGCCCCGGTCCCTGCACTGGGGGGTCCCGCTGAGGGGTGTCCCGGCGGGGGGTGGGTGTCCCCGCGTGTGAGGCGCCGTCCCGGCAGCCCCTTCCTTCCCCCTCAGGTTTTGGAGGGAGCCGCGCTCTCAGCCGGGCGGGAGCGCGGGGTGGGGGGGGCGGGGCGGCGGTCCTGCCCCTCCCGCGTCCCCTCAGCACCCTCGGGAGCGGGTGGGTGTCGGATCGGCCCTTCGGGAGGGGAGGGCGGGCGCCGGCGGTGCCCCCAGCCCGGCCTGACCCCAGCACAGGCCGCCGCCGCCGCCTCCCCGCTCTCTGGAAATTGGCGCGGAACCGGCGCGGCGGGAGCGCGGGCGGCGGCGCCCGGCCCATCGCGGCCCCGCCATCCCGGCAGGTGTGGGGGGCATCGCCCCTGAGGGGGCGGCAGCCTCAAAATGTGTGTCTGTGTGGGTGCCTGGAATGGAGGGTGTGGGGGGACTAGAGGGGTCACAGTCCCGGGGAGTCCCCGCATCCTCTTGTGTGGGAAATGTCCCTTTACAGCTTCCCTGCCCCCACCCCCAGGCGGCCTGAGCTAAGCTGCTGGCATACCTGGGCACCCTGCAGCAGGACATGGAGCTGCGTGTGCTTATATACCACGGCTACGCTCTGCTTGGGCATTCCTCAGGCCAGTGGAATACTTGTGCCCTTCTGTTTGAGCTGTGTGAGCCATGCTGCCCTTTGTGATGAGTTCATGACACAAAGTAGGAAACTTGGTTCTAATTTTGTGAGGATGCACTAACTGAGCTTATCCTATTACTTTGATCCAGGTAGAGATCTTATAGTCCAAAGAAGATGTCAAGGCGCAGGTAAGCTGTTAGCATTGTGCTAAGAGTATCTGTATTAATCTAACAATTGCCACTCTCCTGATGACTAATGTCTTTTTACTCTTTGATCTTTACAGTAGCCGTTTGCAAGCCAAACAGCAGCAGCCACTGTCCTGTCCAGAAGAGGCTCCACAAGAACTGCAAGCACTAGATTATCTCCAGACCAGAAAAAGGAGAACAGCAGAGGTGAACAATTTGAGTAGCTTGGAAAGTTGGATGATACTGAAAGCTCTCCAGTGTGTTTGGATGGGACAGTCTTTACTTTGCCAAATTACAAAGTGGGGCAGGGGTAGCAAGAGTTTTTCTGAGCTTTAGGAGGATGTGCTGGTCACTGTCAGTGTATTGATGTGTGTCTCTCTTTTCAGCAAGAGATTAAGAAAAGAGAAGATGGGAAAATTGCAAAAAAACATCAATATGAAATTAAGGTAATTCAGTTGTCAATACCATTTCAAACTAGGTAAGGGAGTCTGTCTGGTTTATGTTGGTGGGTTTGAAATCATGCATTCCACACCAGCAGGTATTGAATAGGGGAAACTTTTATTTTTAGATATTAGAAACAATGGGAGCTTAGCGCCTTTTTATCTGTTTTTACACATGACTTGGTTGCAGATAAAAGATCCTTCAATGTAAAAGCCACTGCAGAGTAAGATTAGGTGAAAAAAAGAGAATGACCCCAGATATTTCAGAACAATTCCATATACAGAGCAGGCCTAGAGGCAAGTCTAAACAAGATCACTGCACTTGTTTTAACTTTAGGTGTGGTTTCATGGCCATTTAGCTAAGATTCATAACCATGCAGGCCATCTTTACTTTCATTTAACAGTTCTTTTGATTATTTAAATCAGTTTAGGAATGTGTTTTCACTAACACAGGAAGCTCTTAAAACTGACAGGCCTTATGGTTTTCTACTGTAAAGCAGATTAGTAAAATATCATAACTCTTTCAAACCATATTGTTTGTAATTATTCTGTGTGTGAAGCAAATGAGACTAACAGCTATGGTGAAGCAAAACTCTTCTGAATGTCAAGTTGTCTTTGTAAATCTTGAGTAGGGAAAAATGCTGCATAAGTACATCAGCTGTACCTGGGGTGAAACTTAAGTGTTCAGTGTTAGAAATTTGCTGAAAGGGGGAAATCCTGCTTCCCTGTCTCTTCTTCCTTCATAGCTGCCCGTGCACTCCATCCCCTGCCTTGCTCCATTCTTTGAACAAGGCAGTAGGCAGGTTCATCTTGCTAATTTGGCATTAGAAAATAACCTAAAGTTCTGCCAGGTTAGTGAGTTAAATCAACCCAGCAGAGAGTCTGACAAGTATTGGGGTGGAACTTGGGCAGCCACAGGGGAGAAGAGAGGTGTAGGACCTTCCTTTTCTCTTGGTTGTGTGCATTGAGGTCAGTTCTGCTGGAGTATGTGACTTCACTCTTGGAGTACTTCAGTCTGGCTAGAAAGAAGTTTAGGTGTACTAAGGAATCCTGTGTGGCTTATCTTGTAAGTCAGCTGTATAGGAAAAGCTTCTGTGTTCAGGGACAGGTGTTGCCCTTCTTTGTGCATGGGATTCCCTCTCAACTCCACGGGGAATAATTGAAGTTCTGTGACACCATTTTGAAGGCTGTCAGCCATTACAGCCTTGCATGTGCTCCAGGGATTTGATACCTCCTTACTTATATTGGTTACATACAACCAAATAAGCATTAGTGAAACAAGTTACAGTTAACTAAAGTAATGTAGAATTCCTCCTTTCAGGCTTTCTGTGGGAATACCTTTGTACTCTTCTCATTTTGAGTCATTGCATCCCATATTTGGCACTGGCAAGCTGAGGGAGAGTTTGCAGCTGCTGCTTGCTCAGTGGGTATCTAGCTCTGGAGCTGAGGTGGGTGGCTCCTCTCTGGAGCACTAAACTGGAAGATAACAAGTTGCTGAATTTCCACTGAGAGACAGTAAAACCTCCACCCCCTTCTTTCTTTTCCCTCTGAATAGATAAGTAGATAGCTTGGTTTTTGTACTGTAACTGAGCTTTTCAAGCAATGGATAGGCTACTTGTGGGTTCATAAACTGCATCCAGTTTATTTATATCTTGACTATGGAAGGTTTTGTTGGCATTTAATTTTTTTCTTTCTTGGTTTCAGTACTTGAATCAATGCTGAGATCTAGAAAGACTAATGTGCATTAGATATATTGTTGCTGTTACTGTGATCCAGTCCTTGCCTTTCTTGCTCTCATAGTAAACTCAGTATTTAAAAGATACTTTATTTTGCAGAGTTGTTGGCCCCCCACGATAACAGGAGGCATCTCACCTTGCATAATTATTGAAACACCTCACAAAGAATCAGTAACCACTGACTTCTCGAGATTCAAAAAATACAGGTTCAGGAACCTCTTCATAAATCCATCACCTTTGCCAGAACTCAAGTAAGTTTAATAGATGCAGTAATTGTTACTGTCTGAACTACTGTAATGAAATCTGTTGTATGTGCTTGTATAATACATACCTCTACTTGTCTCCTCATCTCACAAAAGATTTGGTGTACAAGCAAAAGACAAATTCTTGGGTTTGGTTGTTTGTGTATTTTTTTTTCCCTGATCTTATAAACACACCAGACAGTTTTCACCTTTCAGAGCAGTCCTTTTATAACTTAACACTGGACACTAAGTGGTTAAGAAGCATAAAATAGTTAAACTTCTTTCAGTGCTATTGGAACTGAGTGGCTAAAAATATTTAACAAGATTTTCTTAAAGAACTTAAGAATGTTGAAATAAACTTGTGGCAATATCGCTGTGCAGGTGGCTTGCTAATGCCATGCAGTGTGCTTGGTGCAGTCACTGTTCTAGACAGCTGCCCTTCTGCAGAGAGACAGCTTAGATTAGGGTGTGTAGATAAGTACCCAGCTGCTGTTTGTATCAGCCTGGGGTTTAATGAAAGAGGTGGTGAATTTACTGCAGTGTGTTAAGGAAGACTTCTACCAAGGTGAATGACAAGAGATGCAGAACAGGTAGCATTACTTTAAGAGAACCTTTCTATAGATGGTGATTTTTTTTATGCTGGCCCAAACTGGATCAGAACTTCAAGATGCTGCCAGGTGATGCTTTACCTCAAAGCCCTGCTCAGATACAGAGTTCCATGCAAGGTGCTTAATCCTGTTGTTGACAGGCATCTGGTAAAGCTGAACTCCATCCTTTCTGATTAGCTGAATTAGAGGATAATTTACTTCTCCTGCTTTCTCCATCCTTCCCTGACTGCTGTAAGATGATCATAACTCATTTCTCAATGCCTGTCTGCTTAAATGGAGAGAGCTGTGTATTAAACAGGGAAATATCTCCCCAGCTTCTAACTTATGAGGACAACAGAATGAAACTGAGCTGGGTTAAAATTTGTAGGCAATACCAGTGATCAGCTCTGTCTCTCTGCTTCTGCCTGGGGAAAGGTAAATACATGACTCCAAAAATTTCAGTAGGAAATCATAATTTCATTGGTTAACTGCTTTCCTCTTAGTACCTGCAGGATGAGATGTGCATCTAAGAAAAAGCCCATATGGATTAGTAGTAACAGTCACAAATAAAGCCAAATTGCTCATATAGGCATCATCTTCCCAAACAGATTGGAGCACTAATAAATTATAAGTTAGCAATAAAGAAGAACACATTTTTCTCTAAATAGCATGCTTCCGAGTCTTGGAGTAAGCTAGAAAATAAAGGGATGGATGAGTGAATTTAAACACTATCTCCAGTTTTTCTCAAGCTAAACTGGGCAACTTATTCATGTTTTGTGTTTCTTGAGGAGGAGTATATTGTCCTTTTATAGGGGGAGGGTTTTATCTTGCTCTCTGAGCAGCCACCAAACTAGGCAAAATAGGGAACTCAAGTTGCACATGCAGCTTTGAGAGGCACATGTTCAGTTTTACTGCCTGTTCTGTAGAACTGGACTTGTTGGTGATCTTGGTGAGCTGCTGTTGTGGTGATGTAAAATGTTCCAAATATTCCTGCAGTTTTCCAATTACCATAAGGATCTTATAGTATGTGGAATTTTTGTTTTTGAATGTCTGTAAATGATAATGTGGTTTGTTTTTTGGTTTTGTTTTTTGTGAATTGTGTATATACTTAATAATCTTTTGTGTAACTTTATTCCATAGCTGGGGAAATTCCAAAGATGTCTGGCTCAACATCCTGACGAAGGAAAACAGATATGCTCACTGCAAACATTTCACATCACTGCATTCTAGTTTGCAACCTCACATGAGATCGATACTGCTAGACTGGCTCTTAGAGGTGTGTATCTTTACTTACTTTGCCATGTGTTATGCCTGTGAAGTAGGCAGGTAAAAGCACAGCTTTTACATAAAGATCTAATAGTAACATGTACAGTTATAAAGAAATGGCAGAACGATTTTGCAGCAGACCAAGTGACTGCTTTGGATCCTCTTGGCGAGCTACATCCGCGCCTTCCCAGGCAGGAGGCACTGAACTTGCACCCCAGGACAGTAAGCAGCAGCATTTAACTTTTGTTCATGGGACCCTACCTCCTGCAAGGGAGAGAAATCTGGTTTTGAGACATTTGTATTGAAGTTATGGATCTCTAACTTACGGGGTAGACTGTATCTCAGTCTTGAGAAAACTGCATCTGTTGAGGATTTATGGCCCTGACCATGTCAAGAGCTCTTGAGTGTCAGCCCATGAAGCTATTTTCTGATTTCATAGCCAATTTTCAGTTTTATCATAGGAAGAGACTATATTAATGGCTGACAGATAAAGGTTCTTGATACAGACAGCTTCTTATGTGAAAAGGTTACAAATAAATCATATTAGCAAGGAATTTCAAGAAAAAGGAAAGTTTTTTTTTTATTATATACTCTGAATAAAAAAACTATTCCAATTGTGTGCTTCACTAGTTCCTCTAATGTGGAATTTACATGTCACCATTAAATTTTGTTGTTTTTTTTTTAATCTTGAATTAGGAATCATCCAACTTCCAAACAAAAATATCAACAAGGGCATTGCTTTTGTCCAGTTCAGTGGTTCTATATGCCACAGTGGATTTAAATCTCAGCAACTTTGAGACCTCTTCAGTAGTTCCTAACAGCCTTCTGTAACATTATAACAGATGCTGCTTAACATGGCCAAGTGTTGTGTTTGGGAAATCCACTTCTATGGAAACTCTGCCATTTATTTATGGGCAGGCCTGGTCTATGCAGTTTTAGTTCTGAATCTTCTTCGGAGCAGTCGTTAATAGTATCAGAGTAACACATCAATTATCAGGTTTAAAAGAGTGGGGCTGTGCTATTTCTGCCAATCAGTTGCATTTTTGGTGGTCGGGAAGGGCTTTAATTTGCAAATGAGCTTCCAACCTTATCTTGGGAAATAGCTTTTAGTAGCGAGGTTTTATTCTGACTTTGTATCCAAGTAAAATAATGAAGTGGCTAGGATCTATTTCTTGGATATTCTTTTCTGTTCTTGTTCTTTACTGCATGTAGATTGTAAGTAATTAATAGATATCTAACTGCTTTCTAGTTGTGAAAGGGGTATGGAGTTGCAGATGAGCTGGATATGTGGTAGCCCCTCCCAATGCAATTAGAGATTAGATGAAAAAGTAGGGCTCTGTCTAAGATCTCCAGGTCTGGGCACTCTCCTTTCTTTTTTCTGTTGAACTGGCATTTGAAACACTTTGATACAATGCGAGTATTAAAAGTTCTCCCTGCCAGGGAAAGCAGCAATGGGATGGAGCAGATGGCGGCTCCTGCAGTTTTGTTCCTGCTTAGTGAGGCTGTTGGTGTGCCTGAGGGGCTGCAGGCAGTGCTCTTGGCCTGCCAGCACAGCCCCCTCCAGCAGGAGCTTCCAGGCTTCTCTGCTGTAGAGCCAAAGGTTTTGATTTTTTAGTGGCTCTGCCCTGGGACAGACCTACTGGGAATTCAGCAGGGATTTGACTTCAGCTTGGGGCTTGAGAGTATTCTTAATCAAGGTAATTAATGTGTGCATGTGTAGGTGTTGCTGTTTTGTTGGGTTTTTTTCCTCAACAGGCTTTCTTCTTTCAGTGGAGAAATGGTTGCTATTTAATTTGGAAAAAGCATTTCTTGAAAGTCAGTTAGTACATCATAGGCAATTCACATTTAGGTGGGAGCATGGGAAATACCTTTTCCAATCCCATGCTAACCACTGCATCATACCATACCTTGGTATGTGAAGCTTTGTGTGTGCAAAAGATGAGCCTGCATTTTGCTATTAAAGCTTGAATACTCCAGTGTGTGTACACAGAGTTTTGTTATAAAACTTTTGTTTTTTTTCCCCTGTTGTAGGTGTGTGAGGTGTATGCACTCCACCGGGAAACCTTCTACCTAGCTCAAGACTTCTTTGATAGATTCATGTTGACACAAAAGAACATTAACAAGAGCATGCTTCAGCTCATAGGAATTACCTCATTATTTATTGCCTCCAAACTTGAGGTAAGAAGCTCTGTTACAGGGAGGAGGATATTGAATTTGGAGTAACTAAAAAGACAGTGATAACAATTATTTCATGTCTGAATCTTTTGAACTTGGGGGTGTATGTACAACACTGAGGGTCAGAAGGGGAAATTTTTTTTCTCTTCCTTCAGTTGTGCATTTGTCAGTCTCTCAGAGAGTAGTTTTTGTCCTCCCTTTCTGCAGCAGCAGGGAAGGAGACCACATAAACTTAAAAGGCATGCAAATGTGTTCCAAATATACAGCAGTTGGCAGACAATCTCGGGAATGGGTGTGGGACTTGAACAAAACCAAGCCTAAGTCCCAAGCTGCCTGTACATCAGACTGATGCCCTTCTAGAAGTAGTTTTGTCTTGTCTTTTTCCAAATATACAGCAGTTGGCAAACAATCTCGGGAATGGGTGTGGGACTTGAACAAAACCAAGCCTAAGTCCCAAGCTGCCTGTACATCAGACTGATGCCCTTACAGTATCCTCCATTTAGTGCAGTGCGAGTCTTAAGTGCAGCGATGGTGATACCTCACATTGTGTGCTACCTCCATGGGCCAAGAGCATACATTTGGGTAATGCACAGTGGGCTAGACTGACAGGAAAATTCAGGATTAAGTTGTTACCTTGGAACCCCCCGATCTCACTGTGGTTCCCAAAGCAAAATTGTACACTACAAGCAGTCCCCTGTCCTAAGGAAGCGTGTGGGGCCGTGGTGGTTGCAGAGTCAGCTGGTAGGGAGCTTGCTGGCAAGCTCTCTTCTACTTACTTATGGTTGGCCTCAGCTGCCAGCTGGTAGGGAGGCAGTTTTGCTGGCAAGCTCTCTTCTACTTACTTATGGTTGGCCTCAGCTGGCATGACTGGCTTAGCAAATTTCCTTGACCATCTCTGCACCATGGTGGATTTTGACAGTTGTGGCTGATTGTGGGTTTTTCTCTCATTTTTTGTTCAGCTTTTCTTTTTGTATTTTTATTTTTTTTTAATTTGTGCGATTACATCCGCACTGACAGTGCAGTTAACCTGTACCAGTCAGCCATCTCTGGGAGAATTGGGATAATGTATGTTTTTACAGCATTGGAATGGCTGAGTAGAACGATCTATAAATGAAAGGGTGTTCTGATTGCTTGGTCAGCATTTATTTTCCCAGAAGCTCAGAGAGTTGGAATAAGTCCATTGTATTGTACAACAGATACTAAAACCCAAGTAGGTTATATGTCATCTCCTTGTCCTGTAAGTTTTATGTCAGTTCATGTAATGAAAAAAACCACTGTTGTAGTGTAAGAAATGTTAACGTGTCAATATGGACATGAAAGTATTTCCCAGTATCTGCTCAACCTTTCTTGGAGCTATAAGATGTACTCATCTTCATTCTCCCTCCCCTTAAAGGAAATCTACGCTCCTAAAATCCAGGAATTCGCTTACGTCACTGATGGTGCTTGCAGTGAAGAAGATATTGTAAGAATGGAACTTATTATGTTAAAGGTAATAAGTTGCTGTGTTTGTAAGTGCTGGGTAAAAGACCCTCCAGCTGAGCCTTCTGTTTTAATGTCACTTATTTGCTTAGAAAGAGGAACCTGTCCCTGTTTCTGCTCAATAGTGAAGCCTTTGTTGGGTGTGTGTGGACCTCTGACACGCTAGCTGGGATGCAATCCCTGACTGGTAGAAAAGGGCAGGTTTCTCATGCTTCTGTGAGTGTAAAAGCTCTTTACAGTGCAACCAGCCACGGCAGGCTGGAAGGCTGTCTGTAATGCACTGCACTTGCCAGCATCCCCTGCTGTCCAGGAACACCAAGCCAACATCCCCTGCTGATCTCAAGGGGCTTCTGGAGAGACAGGCAAACACTTCATACTGCTTGGTGCTCCTCGTGTTGGAAAGGATCTATCTTTACCAGCAGAGGACTCTATACATTTGTTATTCCTTAAAAGACATGAGCTGCAGGTTCACACAGCTAGCCCAAAAGCTTGAGGAAATATTAACTTCTGAACTTCTGAATGGAGAAGACCTATAAAATCTGACTGCATAGTTAAAAGGATACAGATTTGTGCTGATCCTAGCACAGCCTTTTAAAAAGCAGTGAGAATGCAACCTAAAAAGAATATTTGAAATAGTACTTGAAATTGTAAATAATTTTTAGTGTATTTTAAGGATAAGTGCAGTAACCTCAGGAGAGGTATAGGAAGAAATCCGAGCACAAAACTATCCTTGAGTGGTTTAAGGCACTTAACTGTTTGTTAAATATTGGCAGGCTTTAAAATGGGAACTCTGTCCAGTGACAATTGTCTCTTGGCTGAACCTCTATCTTCAAGTGGATGCTCTGAAGGATGTTCCGAAAGTGCTGCTACCTCAGTATTCTCAGGAAAAATTCATTCAAATAGCCCAGGTAGGTAGTAAAATGTTGGAAGATGGTTCTTGGGGCAGTGGCAAGCTCTACTGAACATTACACCCTGAAAGCCACTTTGTCCTCAGTGTTCCTTGTTTCCCCCTTACCTGTTACTTTGTTAAGGAATGTTCATGTTTGACTCCACCAAAGAAATTCAGTTTTGAGGACAATTATCCCTATGTTTCTTGTCTCCCTGCTTTCACATACTTACAGACTTTTCTGTATGCTGGAAAAATAAAAAATCCATTTTATTTCTTCAGTCACTCCACCATTCTGTAAACAGTAGTGACAGCTCTGAGAGGAAGGTGGATAATTTCAGACTCTAGGCTGTTTTTACCTGTGTTGCCCTTAACAGTGTTTCTGTGTAATTGCCAAGAAGGCAGCCTGGGGAGTGTTTTGACTATTTTGGAAGAGCTGTGGTTCTGTTTGTAAGGGCATGTGTTGTGCCCAGCCTCAGAGAGACTTACTGAAGCTGGGTAGCTCAGTGGTGTAAATACTGCACTAGGTAGTATTTAAATTGAAGCTAATACCTTCCTGGAGCTCAGCCCTGTTCTGGGGCAGAGGCTGTAGGACTGCTGTGTGCATAGCCCTCTCTGAGAAAGGATCCTGCTAAAGTATCAGCTTGTTAACATTTGTTACTCTTCATGTCCTCAGCTTTTAGACCTGTGTATTCTGGATGTGAATTCTTTGGACTTCCAGTACAGAACACTAGCTGCTGCAGCGCTCTGCCACTATACCTCAATCGAAATAGTTAAGAAAGCTTCAGGTAAGATGCCTCTGCAAAGCTTGGCCTTGTTGGGCAGGGAATTCCAGAAGGTGTCACAGACCCAAATCTGCTTAAGATGGTATTGGTTTACCAAGCTGCAAAGACCAAAATCTACATGGACACTAATATTTGTTCTACGTGCTTCTTTTCCTTCTAATTTCACTTCCTACCACTGTTTCAGATGTTGCAAAGACTCAGAAGAAGGAAATAACCAGCAGTGCAGCTTTTGCTAAGGAATTGAAATATTTATTGTTCTTGCTTTTGGGCTTGTATTTGCTGTAAGATGTTTGGGGGATCATTAGCTATATCTTTGGCCACTTTTTCTCCTGAATTGTAGTTCTCAAGCAGTCATGCATGTCTGTCAGCAACACCCAGTGTGTTTTTATAGTATGAGCCACAATCTGGTGTTCAAGCCACAAGTCACTTCAGCCTCCCCTGGAAAGCAACAACAACCACCCTTGTGACCTCCTTTCACCCTCCAGCCACCATCCTTTTAAGTAACAAGCATAAGGAAATGTTGGCTGTTTCTGGGAGGATGTTTCTGAATTTTTATCTGCAGTATTATTTATTGTTTTTTAACTCATGGCCTTATGGGAACACCGTGCAACTCCCTCATGATTTCTAAATCGATTCCGGTGTTCTGCTCTTCAGGCTTAGACTGGGACAGCATTTCAGAGTGTGTACAATGGATGGTTCCTTTCGTGAATGTGGCAAAAAAGGTCCCTGTGAAGCTGAAGAACTTCAAGAAGGTTGCAGCGGAAGATCGACACAATATCCAGACCCACACAAATTATCTGGACATGCTGGTAAGTGGTTTGTGGATGTGCAGTTTGGGCAGCTGAGAGTTCATTACGCATCCCTTGTCCTGAGGCAGCTTTGAGTGGCCAAAGCACCTCCCTGCTCACACCTGGCCTGGCTCACCTCAGTGAGTGAGTGCCCAACCACCAGTGATGATACAATGAACATGTGCTTTACCCTAGCACTCCCAGGCCATAAGCAAACACTTGCATTGCCAGTGCTGTAGAGCTGTTTGTAACTTTGTTATGCAATGTCACCTTGGTTTCTTCAGTATCCTGACTCTAGAGTGCTTGAATTGTGTGAGTGATGTGAAGAAGCACTGCTGCCTCCTCCTGCCACAAAAAAGGAGACCTTGTCACAGGTATTAACTGTCGTCTTCTTTCCCCATTGCACAGGAAGAAGTTAACAGTGCAGCAGTGTCTACTGCCCCAGGGCAGTTATCACCTGTGTCAACAGGAGGAATAATAACCCCTCCCAAAAGCACAGAGAAGAAATGAAATACAGTCAATTGTCATGAACAGATTCAGCAACAGGACTTGGTGCTTCAGAACAAGACCACACTAAAGGTGACTCATGCTCTTTACTGCTGTTAAAGATTCGGGCAGTAAAAGACACAGCAGATGGAAACCGAGACCAGCATCCTCCTACAGACTTGACAGAAAGCTCAGCTGAGCATTGCACCCTGCTGTCACAAGAGCCTGGACCACTTTGGTCCATTCTGACATGACTTAATGCTGAGAACTGAATTCTTAACTTATGACTTTCAAGAACATTTTGCAAATAGGGCTGGGGGGCAAGATTTGTCCATTCAGCTTACATGGCAGACTTGCTTTGATTTGGGTTAGACAAGCAGGGGAATATTGACAGCTTGTACGCATTACCTCTTCTTGGCTCTCTTTCTTTTTCTGGTAAGGTCAGAGCTCACTCGTGTCAGTCAGTCCCCCCAGCTCAGGTGCAGTATTACAGAGCCCCGTGGGTAAGCAGTTCACATCTCTGAAACCACTCTGCGCGTGCAGGACAGTGCAGCCAGCCTGGTGTCAAAGCCCAGCTCCACAGGAGGCTGACGTATTCAAGGCCCTTTAGGCCTGCCATGAACTTCAGTTTTAGTGTATCACTGACCTCAGGTAAGAGTACCAGCAAAGAACCTGCTGCTGCTGCTGCAGCGACCCTAACTGGAAGAAGTACAGTCCCCAGCCACCCACTTGCAAAAGAGAAAAGCATGAGAACTGGAGAAGGTATGGAATGAAGGGAGCCGCAGGTACTCTACAACCACTCACGTCATAGGAACAGTATTTTAAACTGTGGAGCTGTATGTCAGCAGTGTTTATAAACAGCATTAACTACTGTGTTTTCCTTGAAATATTCACTACCTCTGAGTCACTTCTGTGATGAAGGGCAGTACTGGGAAAGAAGGGTATCATTCCTCTTCCCTCTTTCATGATGCTCCAATCTGTGCTGCACACCCAGGGACAAGTGTTACATTACACTGAGCAGCCCATGACGCTGCACTAGAGCATCGAGTGCCACCCACATCCACATTACACTCACAACACCTTCAGAAACTTGAATTAATGTCTTCTCAAACAAGCCATTGTGGAACTAGCTGCAGTTGCTTCCAGCCTTCTGTACACTTTGTAAAAATAAGGGGTTTATTGTAAGATTTCATCTATTTCTAAGAAGAAAGATACTAGACTGTAAATGTTGTACAAAAATTTAAATGTATTTTAAAAAGTAATAAAGTCTTGAAAGATTTTTTTTTTCACTTTTACACATCTTGTTATAGTCTTCCAGCATTAGCCTAGAAGTAAAGTTTTGCCATTGCTTGAAGAAACTTCTTTTTCCTTCTCTGAGCAGCAAGCTGTAGGACTTCCTCGGGATTGCTGGCGTTCAGCTCTGTCTGGCCAATGGCTTTTATCTTGAAACAAAAGAGGAGACACAACCAGCATGAGCCCTTGCAGTAGAGCTGTTTCATTTCAAGGCACTTTCAGCACTAGTTCCATGGGTGCTTTATTTCTGCATTTAGTTCCTGTACGCCCTGCCACCCCACCCCTTCAGCCACAGCTTTATGTAAGCACCCAGATTCTAAAAGAATTGTGTGGCGAAATTAAAAACTGGAACTGAAACCACCTTCTCAGAGGTGATTTCAGGGAGGGAAAGTCTGAAGAAATCTCAGCACCCTGGGTTAACTTACTGCTATCTGCCGCTTGTCTGTCTCGCCTCTTTTGTGGTGGAGATCTGAGGATGAGTCAAGAAAAGTCACTTAGGTAGGTAAAGGACTTTTTCCCAGCTGTCAACATCCAGTATATGTGGTATTCCAGCAAAAGGATACATGTCAAGTACTCCAAGATGGTGACATCCCAGATGTATTCATAGTAAGAATCCATGGCATCGTGACTGAAAGATGAGGCAGGTTAACTGACAGAGTCACACACTGTGTTTAAGCCTCTATAAACTTTGCTGTAACATTTACCTGTTCTGTTCCTGCAGTGCCTTAAAAGCAGTTTTATAGTCTACTTCTCTGAGGAACTGGCACAAAATAGCTACCTGTAAGGAAAGACTCGGTGATTCTGACAGCCTTATTTCCCCACAAACAGACCTTCCACACACTGCCTTCTTCATTCCACTCCTTTTCTAGCCCCTAATCTAGACCTTATTTCCAAGGCAAGCAAGTTCTGAGCACCTGAACACAGATCATTTTGACATCACTAGTAGCCAGAGCTACAAGAAAAAAAGATTTACTCAGATCAGAAGGGAGTGACTTGCCTTCCAGGTTTTCAAATGCATTCAAGAGCTTTTAAAGCAGAGCCCAGTATAAACTCTGTTACTTCTTGAAGAATGACTGACTGCATGGATCAGCAATAGCACTTGCAGTTAGGAGACACAAAGCCAGGTTCCCAACACCACCCCACAGATACCAAGTCTAGAGTATCAGAGAAAAGTAGGACAAAACACCCCCAGACTATTTCTACTTTTTACATTTCCAAGTATGTGTTTATTTACTCACTAATTTTAGTCCTATAACTGTTCTAGAAGCAAAGGTAACAAACTCTACTGCAGATTGCATTTCCAAGGGACATCGAATTCAGTCTCTTTTGAATTTATCCCCTATGTAACTATAAGCAGATGTTTTAATTAATGCCATGTTTCACCTCTTACCTGGGTGTGACAATTGAGTAAAGAGCAACACTTGATCATTCTTTTTATCACCTACAGAAAGGTTAAAAACAAAACATGTTCTGAAATACTTGTTTTGGAACACAAATTGCAATTTTTATTACTGTTTTCTTTTTTTAATTCTAGGTGCCAGCTAAATAGCTATTTACATTCTTCTACCCCCTAGAAACTGCCAGGCTTTAGCACATGCACTGATGAACTGAGCTTCATCACTACAGAGATTTGCAGCAGAGCAGGAGCCAGATGTTTTCACCTGGCAGCTGGAGCTCAGGTGAGCACTGGAGCACTGCTGGCTGCACTGTCCTGAGCCCCAGCCCTGCCCAGCATGGTGTGCTCACAGCACACAGTGATTGTGCTCTGGCCTTTCCCATTTGCTCTCCACTCCACTGGTGTCCCACAGTGCTTTCCCAGCACACAGCTCTGCAGGCTCTATGAACTAACAGAAAAGCCTTCTGTGATTCACCAAAGGAGAAGTCTCCCATTTTCTATGGCTTTCAAGCAACAAGCCAAAAAAGAAAAATGACTCATGAGAACGTGTGTTCCTAAATGCACCAAGATATAACACCTCACAAGCTACAGGAAAGTGTGTGTGCTGGACAGTTTAGTCTCTGCATAGACTCAGGATGCTGACTGAATCCCAAGAGATTTTGGCAAATCCCACTTCAGCTCACCTGGTCTGTGTACACATCTGGCGGCACCATCTTATTAAAGAAGTCCGAGCACACAGCTCCTGCCTGTAGGTAATAGTGAAGGGCTGCTGAATACTGATTAGTTGCTGCCAAGGGAAAGAAGCAAAATAAGGTCTCAAAAGTAAACACCGCAGTTATGTAACACTCAGATCACTTGTTTATAGAATTATTCAGATGTGTATCTCATAGCTGAATTCTACTGGGAAAATCACTCGTGTTTCATTGTTTAAAAAGCACGGACACACTGCAAGTGGTTACACAGTGGTAGATGGAAAAACTACACAATCAGGGAAACTAGCACCACAGGCAAATTTCTGCCTTTTGGAGATTACTTTTTATTTTTTCAGGTAGTTGATCTTGAATCCATCAACCTTAAGAGTGGAAGTTTGTCTTCAGTGAGCTTAGCACACACATGGTGGTGAAGGAGTTTAGTTGGTGTGAGTGAAAAGCATCCTCATGGCTCAGCACTACTTCTACTCCCAGTAAGCCCTTCCTGAGCTTCGGAGAAGGCAGCAGCCTCCTGGGGCTCTGTGGCAGGAGCAGCCTGCCTGCCCAGGGCTGCTGAAATACAGACAACTGCCACTGCTCCAAGCACTGCTCTTTCACACACCTTTCAGCCAGCTCTTTCACTCAGCTTTGAGGCTCCCTACATAAATGCCCTCCTTCTGGGTACTGCTGCACTTGGTACAGGCAATAAACGCTGGAAAACAGGTTTATAACCCTGAATCACTCTCCCACATGTAACATGACAGCACTGAACACTGGATTAAGACTCCTCCTCTTACCCTAAGGGTGATAAACCTGCAGCTATTCCTCATTTACAAACCCTTGATACTTCCCTACATAAAATACAGGTCCTCTCCCCACTGCTCATCTTGTGCTCCACTGAAGCTGATCTCCACATTTAAAAACAACCACTATTCACAACTTTCCATTCACTTATAAAACACTGGAGTGCCATGGTTTTGCACAATTACATCACTCAAGGACCAACTGCACTAGAAGAGTGAAGTTAATGGTAACTGTGGAAGTTTCCTTTACCCTAAAAGCAAGTGTGCATGACCTATAAGAAGCTCAGGCTATCTGTGGGTTTAGACATCTTCCCAGGCAAATCCACCTACACCACGGCATCTGAAGATTTTAACCTCATGTATCACTTTAACTTCTTTTCACAGAAGGAAATACAAGGAGGGTTGTCAAACACATCTCCGAGCAGCAAGGTTCCTCTACACACGTTAAACACAGACATTGGTTTCACTTACCAAAATAAATATCTGCCTGAATAATTAACCAGAAGTGGTTGTTTGCATTGATAGTCAAGGCATAGCTGACCAGCTCTTTTACTGTAACAGCTACAGCTTCAAAGTCCACCGATTGAAGACTAAAAGAAAAAAGAAAGAAAAATAATTCCTAACTTACTGCTTTGTTTTTTTAACCATTAACTTGATTTCCCATTAGTTGAAGTCCAAATCACCTTGCCATAAGCGTGAAGCATAACAAACTCCAGAAAGGATTTCCTGTTGACTAAGACTTCTGTTGTTACAATACAGTAAATGTGACTGAAAAAATACAGCCTTCACAGGCTGGAACAAAAAGCCAGAACTAAATCAGATTCTGAGATTCCACCCCACAGAACCTCCAGATTTCAGTGGAGAAGTAAAGTTCAATCCAGTCAGAATAAATGAATCAATACCTACCATTTTCTACTGCCTATTTTGGCTATTATTCACATACATCTCAAAAATATTAGTGATTTCACATTAAAGTGTTATATAGTTCACATATAGTGAACATACAGTTCAATAAAGCACATAGATTAAGAAAACCCAATTTTTTCTTCTCCTCTTTCTTCTTTTTCATATCTTCACCAGGACCATCAAACTAGGAACAAAACTCTCCACGTCCTCAAACCAACCTTCCCAGAGACAGAATGGGGGCAGTGATGCCTTTACGTGGAGAAATCACACTAACAGTAACTGGGACCAAACCCATCACATACAATATTTTGAATAAAGTGTTTTTTATCATCATCTTACTTGGGGATGGATGAGGGCCAGATAGAAATGTGTTCTGCTGCAATATCGTTCACAATGTCTTCCTAAGAGAAGAAAGATGGTATGAGAAATCACAACAAGAAACGTTTCAAGAAAGCCAAGAAAGACTGATGATATATACTAACCCTAACATTATGCAGTTTGACAAACAGGGACAATATTGTAGTTAGAACCAATGGTTCCTGTAGGGGAAAAGAAAAATATTCTTATGAACTGACAAAACTCCACTTTCTTCCCTGAGCTTTAAAACTACGTAAGAAGTTATGCACTCATTCTAATTTCCTATTGAATTAGAACAATATTTTGTTAAGAGATCTGCAACACAAGGATAATGCAAGAATGTTTCTGCAAAAAGTTTTTAATTACTTCAGATGTTCCTGACTAACTCCTTGGATATAAACTTTATACTTTTGTTTTACACATCTTTATGTTGTTTCTGTGATTACTACCTAACCTTAAACTTAAGCTAGGTTTACTACAACTTTCTATGCATTTACAAACCCAGAAGCTATAAACAATTTCTCTCCTTCTTACTTCTGCTGCTTAGTATGATGCATGTAGCAGCTTCTGTCTCCCTCCAAAAGGAATGCTTTGCTTCGTGACAGCTGCAATAAAATACACTCCCAATGTAAACAGATCTCCATCAGAATTCAGGGTCATTTTTTTACAAGCTATTCCACACTGCTGTGTGCCAGGTATAGCAAACTCAGATGCTTTTCAGCCATACAAAACACCCACATAACTGTTAGATTTTCTGGAATTTAACACTAAAAGTCCAGAAAAATACTACACCAAAAGGATGTTTTGGTTGCAAACATATTTTCAACACCACTGTGACTTACCCGAAGCTTTTTGATGAAGGACAACAATTCACTCCTAAATTAGGGATACAAATACGTAAATAGTCATCCACAATAAAGAATATATGCACACCTAAAACAAGAGTCAGTACAGCAAATTCTTCACCTGCTAAAATACCCCTTCACTTCACTATGTAAACTTCATAAGTTTACAAATGTAGGGCATGTAAATGAAAATGCTCAACCACCTCATTCACTTTTAATACAGTTGCTAGCAAATTTTATACTAAAAACAGGTTAAGTAAGAGGTATGTTCTTCTATCAAACTATAAAAGGCATGAAAATCACAGAAGTCAACTACTGACTCTAAAGGGGAAACCAATTGAACTGTACTGCAATTCCACAAGCTAGGTTTGCAACAATGACCTACACACTTACAGAAGAGGGTACACAGTGATCACTTATAAGGCACTTCAGTTTCCTTGTAATGAACATCAGAAATTGTCACCCTAAGACAATCCAGACAAGGACAACCTTTGGAAAAGTTTTCCCTACTTCTTTTCCATAATAACAACAGGGTCACTGCTCTTTACTTGCACTTTTTGTTTGAATCCGAGGGAGCAGGAAAGGTTCAGTGACCTGGAGTACACCTGTACTCCTTTTCCTTGCCAGAGTACACAACTGGAAGGTACAGCACGTTGGTACCCCCTTACACCTGCCCCACAGCAGCGTAAGCAAATGCAGCTGGCCTTTAGCACACATTAAGCTAATTAGCTCAAGGAAGGCAAAGACACAGGCAGAGGTTTGACAGAGACACCTTTCCCGAGGTTTTAACATGGAAAGCTGTTCAATACAGTCACACATGCCAAACTGTACCATATTTGACAACTTATACTTAGGCTGAGAATTCAGAACAGGCCAAGAACACTGGACAAATTAAGAGTCCTGAATCAGTCATTTGAGGCTAAGGCTGCCAAGGTGTCTGACACAGAAGACTCTTGATGAGAGTAATTTTATTTTCTTACTCTTTGCAGAGTTTAGCTGAATTAGAATTTCATTTCAAGACTGAGTAACATTTAGCTTTAGACTCAGAAACAAAGCTAAGTGTAGATACCCATGTTGTGAGCTATGTGCTTGATACAGCTATAAAAGTATAAAACTGATACACAACAATTCTATTTGCTGCAAAGCAGACACCTCCAGCTCATCAGCTCAACTGCCCTCTCTCTAGATGCCATTGACTTTACTGCACTGGTTATAATGGGAGCACAGCCACATAAGCTTCAGTTTCTGCATGGAGAGCTGCCTCCCACACACTCCTCTTCTGCCTCTGAGAAGGAAAGCCAGCATATCCCCAATACCCAGCTCCCACAGTGGACAGGATTTTTACTCAGATCTTTAGCTGCTGCCATCACTCTGATAGTGGAATCCAGACAATTTTTGACGAGAGCATGGGATCAAACAAACCATTCAAGCCATCTTCAAAAATAAGTTTAGAAACCATACCTGTACATAATACCCAGTGTAGACTCCCTGTGTTTTATCAAACTCACTCTTCCATCATTGCCACGTTTGTGCTGGTTGGATACACTGCAGATTTGCACAACGACTTCCCAGAGATCTTTAGCTGTGCGCCTGCTTTCTTTGGGACCCGGCAGTTCCTTGCACGTAGCAGCCAGCAACTGGCCCAGCTATGCAAGGCAACAGAAAAAATACAGCAACTAAGGCTTCTCTGAATAGCATCTGCAGCAAAGCAATTACTGGCATTTAAAATGGCTAAGCAAGTGATTTTAAATTATGAACTACAAAGGAATGTGACTAAATTTTGCAGCAGAGAACACCGATGAAGAAGCTGGA
Organism: Onychostruthus taczanowskii; assembly: GCF_017590055.1. Taxonomy (NCBI): domain Eukaryota; kingdom Metazoa; phylum Chordata; class Aves; order Passeriformes; family Passeridae; genus Onychostruthus; species Onychostruthus taczanowskii. Next base: position 19,272,457 of record NW_024501459.1, on the reverse strand, counting down.
AAACAGGAATTAAACAGAGCATTTTTACATTTATTAGCTCTCTTGGTGTGTATTTCATTATTACAAGCTCCAGAAAACAAACTTATATTTTACATAAAACCTAACCCCTATAAAATACGGTTTTACAAAGACCAGCTCTTTAGAACTCAGTTAAGTTCCATATAGTAATTAATCTTAACTGAAATTGGCACAATGCTACACAAAAAAGCTGAACCTCAGAACAGAAATTAGGAAGTATCATAGGTAAGCAGAGCAGGGTAAAAATGAACCTGTTCTGCAATACACCTGCCTTGTGCTCCACGGGCTAACCGTGAAGGAGAAACATTGCTGCAAAACAATTCTGAAAACAAAGTTTCAAAGAAGGCAGGGCTTGAATGTCTCCAAAAATTCAACACCGGCGCTGGGTAAAAGAACAGAACTCTTACAGTGCATTTGGAACACAAGTATCTTAAGAACAGAAAAGAAGCCAGACTTGAAAACAGAGATCTGCACACTTCTCATACCTCCTACATAAACCTAGGCTGAATTCCAGCTGAGAGGAGAGTCCTTTAGGAAGTGCTACAGTGTTTCAATCATGGATCATAACCACACACGCCTCATGGAACCAACCTTAGCTGGCAGTCAACAAGGGCCAAGATTTCATGTGCTCCTGCAGCACAACTTCCATGTTTTTTGTCAAGTGCTAAACATCCCTGTTGCTTAGCCCCACTATGTTTTAGCCCATACTTAATTCATTACAGCCACTCTCGAGCAGAAAGGTACTTGCTTTGAAAAGCAAAAATATACTTCAAGAAAAAAGTCAATTACAGTCTGAGAAAGCCTTGAGACTGAGCACTTGTTACCTTCACATAAGGATTAGTTTGAACCAGAGGTAATGGAACTTGCATGGTCAAATACTCGTTCTCACACCAGTTTAACAGGAAGGCAACACATTCTTCAGCTATAACTTGTCGAAGAGGAATATCTAAAAGGAAAGGAATTCTTTGTTTAACTTTTTATTTTTGAGAAAAATGTGTTTTACTTTTGAGAACAATGCATTTTTGAGAAAAAATGTTGTAAGATGGTGTTGTATGAAAATAAGCATATCCCATTCCCTCCAATCAGCTGTTTTTGTTACACAGCTATCACAGGAAAATATGAAAATACGATGCTAGGTCCGATGAGAGACCTCAACTCTAGAAATCAGGAGCAACAAGGGTTTCACCTTATCACAACAGTGCGATGTTACTCTCTCGTTGTGAAACAAGGAGACAGCTTCAACAACTAGCAAAACCCTTCAGGCAGAAGTGCAGAGATGTTTATTCTGTCCAAGTCCTTTAAGTGGCACTGAACAGAAACTGTCAATGTTTAGCAACAGAGACATCATGCTCACTTCCAGCTTCTAAAAACTAATGAAATTTCTGATGATTTACTAAAACCAGTGTCAAAGTCGTTGTTGTTTTTCCACTTACACACCTATGTGTTTAATCCGCAACACAAAGTTGTGTTATTTTGCTGTGGATTTTTCCCCTTCTCTCAAGTTTGTGCTTTACTGCATCCTCAGAAAGACAGTAATGTACCTACCAGGTACTCTCATTTCCAAATATCCTCGGACTCTGCTTATAAGATCAGAAGGAGGACGTTCTCCAGAAACACCAGCTCCAGCTTCGTGAGTGTAAATGTCCAAAAGCAGCATTTCATTCAGCATGACCTGACGGAGCTTTGGAGAAAACTCTGTCACAAGCTCCAAACAAGCAGCAAAAAGCTGTTTTGCATGGACAAAATCCTGCAATAAAAATTAAATGCATTAATGATTCCTAACGAATTCATAAGGGGAAATACTACAAGCTAAAGTGGATTCAGCTCTATCTTGGCTGAACCAGCCTCAGCATCCATTAGCATCAGCACTGCTCAAGCATCTCTCACAGTGTCTACTTATAAGTCCTTTGGACTTGCTATTAAGCTTAAGAGTTACTGATCTTTTGAAAACAAAACAAGGAGTTTAAGCAAAAACAATCTAGAACCAACTACTGGTATGCTTGGTACAATTTTGTTTTAGCTGCAGTTTAGCAAATTTGTCAATTACAAGGAAAACAGAACATTCCAATAAATTCTTTATGTAAAACACTTATTCAAAAGAACAGCACTTTGCATGAGTAAACCAAATCACCACTGGATGTAGATCCCACATGGTCTACATCATCAATCTACAACACAATCAAAACTTTATATGAATGAAATTATCTCCAGGCCCAACTCACTGGAAAGCCATTATCTTTGCTTTGCTGATGACACTTTTGAGAGACAGAAATACTTATCCATTACACAACACATGGAGCTTGTTACAACATCTCCCTCGCCACCCAATTTTTCAGTTCTTTTTCTAAAAAAGGGCCTTTCAAACTTTCCGTTTCATTAAGATTCAATTGTCCAAACCAACCAAGTAAGCTCAGATGGCTTGCTCACCTTAATGGCACAGCAGTGTAATCCCTTCGCCATCAGGATGTAGACCAAATCCCTAGTCAGACTGTCTTTGATTCCTAAAATAACACTGCCGTAAACATTTGGTACTTCCCACTGGGAGAGAAATGCATAGGATATTTGCACAGAAACAAGTTTTAGAATTCACATCACTGCTTAAAACAACACAAACAAACCCCAAATATTGAAAATGACTGCCAAGTCCTGTCTTTACATCTAATCACAAGGAATGTATGGCTCATTTAGAAATACAATAAAAACGCCCAAGTACCCATTGTTCAAGCTTTGAATATGCAATAATTAAGGGGAGGAACAAAACAAAAAGGACAAGAAATATTTATTTACACAAAGTCTTCCTCTCTCCTGCTCCCACCTTCTAATGACAGAAATTTAAGCTAAAACAATAGTGCTATCTAGTCAGAACACTAAAAGCACAAGCTTCAAAAACATCTTTTCTCATAAGGAAAGCTTGTGATACAGCCAGTAATCCCTTAAAACAAACGGTTAAAGGTTTTGTTGTAATACTCTTCACATAGAATGTGAGTTAAGATATGTATAATCATTCTTATTAAACCACCACTACACAGAGAAGGAAAAGATAAGTCACCCTGAGGATCTATGAGAAAATGTTTGTTGTTCACTGCAGTATGATACCTAACCAGTCCTTGAATTACAGAGCTAAGTTACCTTATTAGAAATTGTCCAGAATTGGCGTTCTGAGGTCATACCATGCAACTCGATTAAGATCTGGCGAATCCTCATGTATAAACCACCACTACACAGAGAAGGAAAACATAAGTCACCCTGAGGATCTATGAGAAAATGTTTGTTGTTCACTGCAGTATGATACCTAACCAGTCCTTGAATTACAGAGCTAAGTTACCTTATTAGAAATTGTCCAGAATTGGCGTTCTGAGGTCATACCATGCAACTCGATTAAGATCTGGCGAATCCTCCACGGATCCACTGACAGTATGAGCTGATGTTCAAGCTGGCCAATATTGACACTTGCTGAAGCTAGAAGAAAAGCAACCACATCTCCAGCACATTTCTTCTCAATGTAGATACTTGCAATTCTTTAGTATATAACACTTCAATCAGAGAACATAGTAAGAACAGCAGATATATCATGCTTCCATAGGTCCAGCCATCCTTTTGTGCCCTTTGACAAACACCTTGTGCTACTTTCATCCTGACCTAAAGGGCTGCTTGCAAGTCCCCTTCCTCACTCCAGCAGCTCTGATCACTCTTGCTATAGCAAAGCAATAGATTCAACATCTTCATTAAAAGTGTGTTCCTATGCTGCTCTAGTGAAAATACACATTGTCTTAACTGGCTTTAAGTTACTGCAGGACTGCATTAGAGCAGAAAAGGTAAGGCCTTTCCAGCTCCAGCCATCATCTGGCACCTCTTGTTAGCTTTGACTTGTGCAGCTGCACAGCCAGCCAGCTGTATTGGGGAATTTAACTGATTGAAAAGATCTGTGGTTTACTCTGGTAGGTTACAATTTCATTCAGATGGCACTCCTGGTCCAGCTTACCACACAGTCACGTCACCATTAATGTACGTAAGTCCAGAGGTAGGGCTCCCTTTCTGGGAACAGCTGCCACAGCCACATTTTGCTCAAACCGATGCCACACTCTCTCACTCTGTCACCTAGGACTCATTTGAGCTTATCTATGACACTCACTTGAGATACAAGCAAGTAACAGGCACCTTCTTGAACATGCACCAACTAACAACAGGAAGTACTCTCTCTAAAAACATTTCAAACTTTTTTGAGAACAGACCTGCACTTCGTAACGTCAAGGTTTTCATTGTGGAAACAGGGCGCTGTCTGCTCATAAGTTAATGAAAATGCTGTGAAAATTACCTGGGATATCATAAAAAGAAGTCACAGGTTTTGTGCACAGATTGATTCGAGGAGATCTCTTCCTCATTTGGTCAATGAGCAGCTTCCGTTCATCATCTTTCAGCAGTTTTATGAAAAGCTCATGAGATGAAATCATGAAGACAAACTGAAGATCTTCCATGCCCAAACACAAGTTTCTAAACAAATAAAAATGTTAGTACATAAGCAGGAAAAAAGCTTATTCTTCCAGTTGTAACTTCTTGAAATATTTATTGTGCTGTATTACATTGCTTACGTAGTGCAAGTTCATGTTATCTTAATATGGGTACATACTTAAGAAACGCTGCCATTCTTCTCTTCAATTCTTCAGAAGCACTTTCCAAATTTATTGACCCTGAACAAACCTGGAAAAGAAAGTAGAAAATAACTAAGCAGCCCCCTTGAACATTTATATTTAGTTACAGCCAGTGTTAATGACCAGGTTTCCGTCTCACAAATAGTAACAGCCAGTAAACCTCCATCTCAAGTGAGGCAACAAAGTTATATAATCATGGAATGGTTTCAGTTGGAAGAGACCTTAAAGATCATCCAATTCTAAAAGCCCTGCCATGGGCAGGACACCTTTCACTAGGCCAGACTGCTCAAAGCCCCATGCAGCCTGGCCTTGAACACTTCCAGGGACGGAGCATCCACAGCTTCTCTGGGAAACTTGTTCAAGTGCCTCACCACCCTCACTGTAAAGGATTTCTCTGTAATATTTAATCTGCCATTTTGAGTTTGAACTATTACCCCTGTCCTGCCCCACAACAAAATGCAAAACAGCTTTCTTCTAGTCCCCTTTAGGAACCTGAAGGTGCTCCAAGGTCCCCTTGGAGGCTTTGCTTCTCCACACTGAACAATTCCAACTCTTTTGGCCTGTCAGTTGTTTTTACTTTGTAGAGCAATTTTTGAATCTGCTCAAGTGCTGTTGGGTGGGAACGAAGTGCAGCATTGCTGGGTGGTTACACTAATTCATCTGGAATCAAGCCAGTATTTCTGTTTTGCTCTGTTTGTTCTGTAACCCTATCATGACTAGGTTACTCTAATGCATCGTATACTACTCTCCTTCAGACCAGCTCTCAAGGGCTTCTTGTAAGCCAAAGAAAGATAAGATTTGACTGACAAAGCTTGATAAAGGAATCTCAGTACAACTGTGTGAAATAAGACTGTCTCTGAAGTAAACCTGATAAAAGCTATTGCCATCACATATGGATCCTTCAACCTGTACACAAGATAGGATGTTTCAGACAACTGTCATCTTCTGTCAGACATAATCCACATTCTTTTTTCCTACTCCTCTGGTATACAGAAGCACTGCCACTGACTGCCACACAAGATCATTTAGCACATGAGTTTAAAAATGAAGCATTAAGATTCATTAGGATTTTTTTTTTAACCAGCAGTTGAAAATAACTAGATAATTGAATTTGTCAGCTTGCAATAAATTTTTTAGAAGTATGTTTCAGTCCCAATGTGAGCAGGTGATGTAAGTTTTTACTTGCACAGACAGGACTTTACTCTGCAGTAGAGAGTACCATAATTTAATTTTTGCCACATGCTTGAAGAGACAAGCGAAAGAATTAGGCTCAAATTAATAAAAGACATTCAAATAATGGCAAAGCAATAAAAGGATTAAGTTTAGTTTAGGCAATATCAGTTTCCTAAAAAGCTTCACTAAGGGTAACAGTGTAGGTCTCATATGTAACAGTAAGTCAGGATCACTTTACCACATGCTAATTTCTACAACAAAGCTGATAAGGGAAAAGTGGTCCTCTTCCACAGGTACTTTTTCTACTCATTCTCTCTGTCCTGGAGAATTTGATTCTTTGTTCCACTAGAACAAATATTCAGCAATATCTCTATATAATTTAACAAAGTCAGGAATAGCAGCGATTTCAAATACAACCTGAAGCAACAGCTCACCACATTCCTGCAGATGGAAACAGAGCTATCAACAACAGATGCAGAACTGATCACCGAGTGGAGCTGCACTAACTGCAAACAAGCTGAATAATGTTTGAGAAGTTACCTTTCCCTGCTTCAAAAAGCAGAGCATCACTTGCAATAATAAAAGTTATGTGGGGAAAGAAATCTCTCACTAATACCATTTACACTTGCAATTTTACATTAATGCTTTACCTCAAGAAGGAAGTCTATTTTCTCTTTGCTGGGCTTCAGGAACAGTTGGCAAAACTGAATATCAATTATTCGACCTTGTAATACGTCGCAGACTGTGTTACACACGCAGACTTTGAAACAGACTTCATCCAGAGCGTCATTCCTGCATGAACACAAAACTGAAGATCACAGGATAGCTCTGACACACAAAGAGTGGTATCACAGCAGGTGGAAATGATTTTTTTAAAAACTCAGTCAAGTGATAAAATCAACTGTTAATGCTCATTACATTTTTTTCCATCTATGGCCACAGTGAGATACAACCAAAGAGCTGCAGTGTGATGTAAAATATAGTTTAAACTACTGCTAACAGAAATGATGGCTGAAGTTTCTTGGATTTAAGTAGTTTGTTGATAAAAGATTTTACATACTTTCCACAAAATACATAATTATTGAAAATTGCTCTTCATTGTCATTGAACATTTATCATTATTTAATGCCTCACCCTTGCTGAGCTTTTTGGAAGAGTTCTCTCAGCACTGATTGTCTGAACTGTTCAGGTAAACTCAGAGTTAGGTTATCTTCAAGGAATATCTTCACTAAGTCCTGTAACAAGAACAGTTGGAATAGTCAATGCATAACGCAAAAGAACCCGACAGAAAATTATTTTATCTGGTAAAAATGAGGAAACTAAGAGAAGCAGCTCACATCCATATTTAATACTAAAATTCATTGAACAATCAGAAAGGAATCAAGTAACAAAAGAATTTCTTTATAATCAGAAAAATCAAAGAAAAAACCAAAAAACCCCAAAACAAACTTGCACATCTAAGTAGCAACAATCCCTGAAACCCAAGGAATTAAAGTCTACCTGAAAAGCCCTTATCTCAGCTGGCAGGAATTATTTACCATCGTATGGAATCCAACATATTTTAATCTAATATATACCAGATTATGTTATATCCCTAAACACACAGGACTTAAACCAGTATGTAAATGGTGAAACTGCCATTTAACATTTCTTAAAATCCATACCAGTTCAAATGGAATCCTCCACAAAGAATGATAAAAACCCCCTCAAACATACATGGGTTTGTTTAGGCATTCTACCTGGTATTTGCCAGATTTCATACAGCTGTGGATTTGACTGTATGGAGTTGCCTGTTGAGATGCATCATCAGAAGATGAGGTAAGAACTTCGCAAGCTTGACAATACCCAGCTAACCGTTCTTCATCTATGGTGAAATGAAGTGATGATGAGCCATTCTGAAAAGTAAAAGTTACAGCAGATCTTAGTAGCTGAAGTATTATGAAATATATGCTTAATTCAGACACAGACTCACAATTTCCACAAATAACAGCAAAAGAACGCACATGTACACACTCTATTTAAATAAAAATTGGAGTTCTGTGGTTTTGGAAATATGAATACAAAGCAAGATAAAAAAGGAAGCATACCATACTTATAAATAAAGATGTACTTTTTTGAAAGGTTAGAACATAGACAATCCGATTTCCAAGGGAAAGTTAGATTAAAAAAAAAAAAGGAAGTGATATATGGTTACCTTCCTCAAAAACCCATCATCACCATGGACACAGGATGTACTGTTCAGTTGAGTTACTATTAGCACTGGAGATGTTATTCCTGCATTTTCTGCATCAATACAATTTGTGTAAAAGACTATTCATTACACAATGTAGAACAAAGCAGCAATATACTGCAACTGATTAATATAATTTCAAACTAGGCACAACGTGAAAAAAAATTACTCTCAAAACTTCAGAAAGTTTCTTTAAAAACTGTGTACATTAAGAGTTATTAAACTGCTAAAGAAGGTAGCAATCATTTAGGCAAGGGTTTTTTTTACAGAAGAGTTGAATACACATGCTAAAAGAACACTTGTTACCTTTGCAATCAACTCCTTGGTTTTGAAAAACTTTTCCTTAGCCTTTTCATGAACAGCTGCATTTGTAGATCCTTGTTGGAAATAGATTGCACCCAAATCATAGCAAACCTGCAAACAGCACTGATATCAAACACACAGTCTTGGACATCATGTTCCAAGTCAAGATGAAGTATTTCAGCTCAAATGTTGCATGTACTTTAAACTATTCCTACTTTTATCTAATTTACCAACATACACTGCACACCTTACCCCACATACGTCAATTGCTTCCCCTTTAACTGCAATCTCAGTCTGAGTGATTCTGCACAAGCATTACAAAATGAAAGAATGATTTCTCCATAATCATTGAAAACAATGCAATAAGTTGTCCTTGTCATATCATGGGTTATTTCAGAGGATTGAGAAGGCTAAAGTGAGAGGTTAGTGGGAAGTAACAATAGTTACAATGATTTTTAAAAGTTCTATTAATGTAAAAATGAAGCCAGTATTATTTAATTGCATTACAAAAGAAAGCAACAGACAAACAAAAACAAACAAAAAAAAACCAACCCAAAACAACACAGGGAACATTAACAGAAAAAAAACCCTGTGATTTACCTCAAGCTTATTACTTAACACTTTTTCTAAAGAAACAGATATGAACTGAAAGCTTTAGTACAAAATGTGAGCTACCTGGCACTGTATCTCCTCTGCACTGATTTTCAGTCCAGCTGTGGAACTCTCTGTTTCTCCATTCACCATACCAGGTTCCATGGCCAATAAATCCAGAGTTCTTATAGTATGGACATAAAGATCTTTGTTTAATTTAAGTGCTCCTTCCAGGACCAGGATGGAATCAGCAGCCTGCTCCTTCAACTGTAATAAGAATTACATTCTTGTTAAAAGAATTAACCTCTTGGTCTTGAGCTTAACTCTGGGCTTAAGTTAATGCTACATTTTTAACAGCTCAGTAAAAGGATAGTTTTTAAAAAAATCCTTTAAAAATTCTATGCAATGTAGAATTGGTTTTTGTATTTCTTGTACAATAAAGAAATTCATATTTACATGTAAATTCAAGCAAAAATATGAAGGGAAAAGAGTCTCACCACTTTCAAAATATTTTCAGTTAGTTCCTTTTCTTGCTGAATATGATTCATACTGCAAGTTAGACACAAGAGGTCAAGAGTTCAGTTATAAGGCAGATCTTCACATTATTTTATTTCACATTCTAGATCACAATAACTCATTCATGCTTGGTTTTGCTTAACTACATTTTGAACATCATAATGCAGGACCACTGACTGCTCTTATCTATCTATATCTGAAATACAGAACTTTATAATGAAAAGATAGTTTTGTATGAGAATGTGGTTCAATAAAACAAAAAGTTGCAAAACTACCATTGCCTTTTTTAAGATCAGATTGCTAATACCAATTCAACAGCAACACAATAATGAAGAAAGCATCCACAGCCCCAAGTCTCATGAAGCTTCAACATTTAAATCTTCTCAAACATGCCAGGGGCAGAAGCGTGTTCACTTGTTTACGTAAAAATTAGAAGTATTTTTCAATTATTTGAAATTCAATTATTTTCAATTATTTTTCAATTATTTGAAACACTGATTTTTTTTTTTTTATTCAGGATCAGACTCTGATACATATAGGACAATATAAGATCTACAGTAAAATAAGGAGGAGGAAGAGGAGTATGTTTAATCAACATATTTAACAGACTCTCTCAAACAAGTAAGGTATAATGCTTAAGTGTAAAATTAACATAAAACATATGAAAACACTTAGATACTTCCAACTTTTGGAGAAATCTGTAACATAGAAGTCATGAACAAGTTGTTACTAAAGCCTCACAGCTTCTAGAAGGCAAAATGCAAAACTGATTTTAAATTACAAATTATTGCCTAATGAAGCAAATACTTCATTATTTCTAAGGTTATCATACACAATGCTTCCAAGTGGTGTAATAAAACAACCATATTAAGCAAGCTACTGTAAGTTAGGGATGCAAAAGAATGCAAGAAATGTACCCCATCTAAACTAGAGCATAAGCATTCTGCCAAGGCAAATTGTCATCTCTCTTCCTCTCATGATTTTCATACCCTGACAAAGTCACAAAGGTTATAACACTGACAGAGTGGAACAACAGACAAGTATACGTATCAAGTGTGTCTGACAGTAAAGTGAGAATATACTTGAAATAAATCCAAGTTTTCCATGTAACAACTAGACACTTTAAGAAACTGTATGTTATTAACATGATTTAATCCACTTAGAAATTACATTCCTGATTATAAAATACATCCAAATTAATTATATCTGTAACTTACACATTTAACTGTGGTGGACCAGGTTTCACTTGCTTTACAGGAAAACTACTTTGAACAATGGTCCTTATGGCCCTACATAGGGGGAAAAAATAAGCAAAGAATGGTATTAGCCTCAGAAGTGTAATAAGCAGATTACAGGCCTCTTGATAATAGCAGTTTACCATTTCAGAAGCATTACACCATTAGAACACATCCTTTACTCAAGAGCACATCTAGCAGCTAAGAAATGTTCTTATGTCTATAAAAAGCTGAAAGACGAAGACTTTTATATTTATAAGAGTTCAAACCACTATCTTGACTATTTTTAGAGAAGAAAACCAGCTCTAAAATAGCTTTTCAGACTCAGCTCCATCACTATAACCTAGCAACAGATCACAATACTTTATATTAGCACTTTAGGATTCTTTCTCCTTCTACATACAATTATACAGATAGAAGAAAACACTGCTTTGTTGTATAATGATTTTATACTATTGCCATGTAGTAGTTTACCATCTGTTGTAGAGAAGTATTGCCATTGCAGTGGTTGGGGGTAAGCTGGACAGATCTACATCCACATGTTTAGTTCCTGGGGGAACTTTGCTGATACACAGAAGCTCATTCAACAGCATGTTCAATACAGGAACAGACAAGCTATAAAATATAGAAGACAGAATCAGATACTTCATAGAGTAAATCTCCTTATGGAATGTTAAACAATGTACACCACTATTCAGTACTGGTTACTGAATACTGTAAGTATTCAACACTCTAAGTATTAAGTACTGTTAAGTACTATGCAGTACTTTACATCACATGGATGTTTATTCAGCATTTGAGATCAGGTATGTAAAGCAGTTACCAGTATTAGCTGCATAAATTAAGCCCAAGAGGATGGGCCCAAGCAGTAGTCCAGATGCCCTGACAGCTGCACTGCTACTCTGCACCACTGCACTCCCCACACAGGCACTGTACCAGAATAATCCAGTCACCTGTAACAGCACGACCCAGCTAACAAGAAGTTCTTTGAAAGCAGCCCCAGATCATACTCCCTGAAGGTAAGCAACCCCATTTCCATCACAAATGAAATTTCACTCACATAAAGTGAAGTTAAGACTAGGAATTTTTGAATAATGTTAAGTACAAGATACATTAGCTGGGACAGAACTCTCTCTAATAAAATGAGAAGACATGCAGGCTGGACTGCACTGCCCCAAGTTTTTGTGGTATAATTTAACACAGCTAAAATACTATTACTAATTTGGACCTTATTTGAAGTAAGATCAGCTACTGCCAAAAGTACCTTTGATCTTGTGAAAAATTTGTATTCTTTGCAGCAAGTACTGAAAACAACCAGTGAAACTACACTTCTAGCAGCTGAAGCCAGGACTTCTGTTTAACCACTTTTAGGTCTTATGTTCTATCAGAAGCATTCTACAAGCAGTGGCTGAGAGAACTGGGAGTGTTTAGCCAGAAGAAAAGAAGGCTCAGAAGGGACCTTATTGCTCTCTATAACTCCCCAAAAGGAGGTTGTAGCAAGTGGGTGGTCAGTCTCTTCTCCCAGGCAAGTGACAGGATGAAAGGAAACGGCCTCAAGTTGTGCCAGGGGAGGTTTAGATTGAATTTTATGAAAAGTTTTTCACCAAACGGGTGGTCAGCCATTGGAACAAGCTGCCTAGGGAAGGGGTTGAGTCACTATCCTACCCTGAAGGTATTTAAATTATATGCAGATGTGGCACCTAGGGACATGGCTTAGTGGTAGGCTTGGCAGTGTCAAATTAACAGTTGGCCTCAGTGATCCTAAAGCTCCTTTCCAGCCTAAATGATTCCACAATCCCACGCAAGTTAGAACCAGGGCAATTATTGTCCCCTTAAGATTTTACATTAAATTACAGACAAAGGGGGCAAGAGACCTGGGTGAATAAGAAACTTCTGCCATTACTTAAGTGTAAACAGGAAGCCAAGTGTAAACAAGAATCACCTGGACACAGCCCTGTGCCATGTGTTTTGGGATGACCCTGCTGGAGTAGGGAGGTTGGATCATATGACCCACTGTGGTTCTTTCCAACCATACCCATCCTGTGATTCTGTTAAGTGCAGCTCCCTAACATGCATACCACTGCCAAAGTGAAGTAGTTCTCGACTGTTCTAGCTCATCAGACCATTTTTCAGCTGAAATTTCCAAAGGAAAATTGCCAAGCTGGGGTTTGTCTATTTCAACCACAGTCATTTCAGTGACCTAGTTCACAGACACATGGAGTTATTCACATTAACAACACTGGAGCAAGACCTCCAATCTCAAGCATGTCAGAATGAGGAAACTCACACTAGTTTTGTCACTGAAGAAAACATAACCTCAAATTCATCTTTATGAAACTCACATGTACATATCTTAACGTCTAACACATGCTGTTTTTCCTCTCTAAACACTGTTGATTCGTTCAGACACACTGCCTTTATCAAAAGAGTTTTCTATCTTACAGCTAAAATAAAACCCGATTTCAATTATCACACCCAAAAGGGAGCAAGACAGATTTCCATTTTTTAAAATAAGTATCTCAAGCCACTTCAATTTAGTAAACTTGGCATGAAGATTTATATTTAGTAAACTTAGCATGAAGACTATACCTTTTTTCTAATACATCCAAATCCCACTTCAGATGAGCAGCAACTTTGAGAGCAAGAAGTTTTAGAATGCGGTTTCTTTTGTTATCAGGTGGTGGTTGGACTTGGTTCTGTTCATTCACTGATGGTTTTGAAGCTTGTTCCAAGAACTGAACAATCAGCTGCACAGGTGGCGGGTCTGCAAAAAAACCAGTCACTCCTCAAATTCTTTATAAGCCCAGAAATTAATTTTTTTTCCCCAGCTATGAACATGGTTCTTTCATCCTTGGTGACATTGTTACCTGGTAGATTCTAATCCCAAATGGTGTCCTCCATGTGCTGACTCAAATCAGACTACCAACATATCTTTGCTTAACGTTAAAGTTCACCTGACCATGGTAACCACACTCTCACACTTTTATTTATTTTCACTATTTAGTATTAATTAAGTTTTGATACTTGCATCTAGTGAAAATAAATTATGCCTAATGAAATGACAAGATATAAAAACTATACATCTACTTGTAACTATCCTCTGCACATTATGTATATTTACAAGCAATTGCTGGTACTTCTGAATACATTTAGAAAATACTTTCAGACCGGTTAAAGAACAGCATCAAAAAAAGCACCCAATCTCTCCCTTACAATAAGACAGCCAATACCTTTTAATTCTTTTGAAAAAAAGAGGCCAAACCGTAGCTATTATATTCTCACTGAACTATGTGAAACATAAAGAAAGTATTATCAATTTACTTAACTCATTACAAAAGAGAGTATAAAATCTAAGTGAAGATCTAAGCATAAGATCTCAGACAGATTCTGCTTAAATTGACTTTCTGTAGAGGCAACACAGGCCCAGGTTTTCCTGTTCCCTCCACCTCCTCGCCACTTATGACTGTCAAAAGATCAGGCGATTTTAAATATGGCCACTTTCTTATAATACATCAGATGATATTTCCATTTATTCCAGGTCCAGAGAGCAAATTCAGCACTGAACCCTTCGGAGGACGTCAGCTCCTGCCACCAACAGGACTCCAATGGCAGAAAAGCAGCTGCCAACTGCAATGATGTGCACGAGCAGCACCTCCCACCAAACAAACTACACTTCCGCACACAACATTCACATACGCGAAAGGAAAAACGACCTACCGGACAAGAAAGACAGAGAAATGAAAGTTATTAAATAGGAAAGATAAAGCGAAATGAGAAAAACCGCGTTACCGCCGGCGGTAAATGCCGCCGCACGGCCGCGGGCAGTGCCCCCCACTCCCCAGCCCCGCAGCAGAGCCCCCGCACTGCCGCCTCACAGCGCCCGGAGCGACCCTGCCGCAGGAGGGGCCGGGGAGCGGGGCCGGGCCGAACCCGAGGCCGCGGGGAGGCGGCGGCCAGCAGGGCACGCACCGGGAGAGGGCTTCTGCAGGTGCTGCTCCAGCAGCGCCTCCTCCAGCACGAACTCGAACCACGACGTCTGCGGCGGCGTGCATGGCCGGCTGGAGGTGGCGGCTTCCCGGTCCGCCGCCTCCGCGCTCATGCTGGCCGCTGGGCAGGGAGCTCCGCACAAACACCCCGGCACCGCAGCCACCGACGGCTGCACAAGATGGCCGCCGGCCGCGCCCCCTCGGAGGCGGCCCGCGCAGGGCCCGCCCGCCGCGGCGGCCGTGGGGCGGCCCTGCGGAGCGTGGCTGTGGCTGGGTGGGCCTGTCGGCAGAGCAGCCTGGCCACTTTAGGAAATCGGTGGTTTTCTTTCCGAAGTCACTAGTTCGGTCCGTGTCCCCTGCCTGTCCCCGCTGCAGTCCCTGTGCCTTTGCAGCCACCGAGGTCCTGTCCCCGCAGTGCTCCCTGTGAGCCCTCAGGCCGATAAATGGCTCACCCTCCATGCTCCTGCCCATGCACACTCTAATGCCTCATGAAAGGGTAAAGAAATTAGGACTTAGATCCATGGAGGCAGATTTAAATAAAGGAATTGTAGAACGTTAAGGGGTTGGAACAGACCTAGGTCCAACCATTCCTGCCGTGGACAGACACCTCCCAGCAGAGGTTGCTCAGAGCCTGGTCCAGCCTGGCCTTGAACACTTCCAGCGTTGGGACATGCTCAACCTCCCTGGGCAACCTGTTCCAGGGTTTCACCATCCTCATAGCTGATAGGAAGGATGGGTGCTAATGTCTTTACAAATTATTTGATGAGAAGATGATTTAGGAGATTTAGGAGAAATGGGTGTTACTGTCTTTGAAACCGGTCTCTAGGAACATCAAGCTGCACGGGTTTGTGACAGAACCCAGGCATTTTGACCAGACATTTTGAATTCCTGAACTTTAGAATATTAGGAGAAATGCATCTGTGCAAAGTCTATTGCAGAGCCCAGATGGTCTGAACTTCCCAACTTCAGAGGAAAATGACAATACATGTTTTTGGGGGAATATGTGGTAGGTGGTTTGGGAAGGCTGTACCTTCCTAGTACCTCAGCCAGTGGGAAAACAAAGAGGGCAACATGTGGTCAGGAGTTTAGGATAAAAGGAGGCTGCGTCCTCCAAAACCTCAAGAGAGACCCCACAGGGGAATGGCCTAGTGGACTCTCTCCCTTCATTAGAATAAAATTGCAGGATTCCTCTGCCTCCTTTTTGGACATTAGCTTTTCATAGTATGGCTTTTGTGTGCACAGTTAAGAATTTTTTCCCAATATTTAACCTAAATTTCCCTTCTTTCCATTTGTACCCACTCCTCATGCTATCACTACAGTTCCTGACAGAATCTCTCTCCAGCTTTCCTGCAGGCTCACTTCAGATACTGAAAGGCTGCTATGAGGTCCCCACACAACCTTCTCTTCTCCAGGCTGAACAGCTCCAACTTTCTCAGCTCAGTGGGGATGCTCCTGTTCTCTTATCAACCTCATGGCCCTCCTCTGGACTTGCTCCATGTCCATCTTAGCAGTTACAGCTTCCAGTGTTATTAAGGTGTCAGTATTTGCCTGACAGTCCATGTGCGACTGTGCCACTCTCTCAACTGCAACTAGCCAGGATCTGGTTCTGAAGCTTTTCAGGTATCCCTGTTCTTAGAACATATATGTCCTGCGGAGAAGCAGGTTGACTAGCAGAAGCTTTTATCTATTTCAGTAATTTGGCTGAGTTTCTCTAATATTTTACTAGAGAAGAGTTCACAAAGGCTGCACAGGAGGTTTGCAATGTAGATATATGATTACATACAATAATATTACAGTACTAGAAAACTTTTTCACCGGGAGAGTGGTTGGGCAGTGGAATGGGTTACCCAGGGAAGTGGTTTCAGCACCAAGCCTAGCAATTCAAGAAGTGTTTGTTCCATGCTTTCAGGCAAATGGCGTGACTTTTGGGGCTATCACGTGCAGCTCTCAGCTATAAGCATTCTGCATCTTGCTGTAAGTGACCCAAGGAGATAGAGGAAAGTTCTTCTTTCTCACCTTCCATGAGGAGAGAAGTCCATTACATGTCCTGAGTTGAATGCAGTTTATCTTCTGTTGTGCATGTT
Organism: Onychostruthus taczanowskii; assembly: GCF_017590055.1. Classification (NCBI taxonomy): domain Eukaryota; kingdom Metazoa; phylum Chordata; class Aves; order Passeriformes; family Passeridae; genus Onychostruthus; species Onychostruthus taczanowskii. Next base: position 19,255,672 of record NW_024501459.1, on the reverse strand, counting down.
ACTTTGTGTGCTCAGTTGTTTGAGGGAAAAAATTAAGTACTGCTTCAGCTTTCCTGAGTTATTTAATGCATCCAAATGTACAACGTTCAGTTTCAGAATATGAATTACAAAATAACCCTCAGGGAGATCATAGTCTGTTAGCATGATTTGTAGCACATTGTTCAAATTGGTCTCTTTTGGAAGAGACAGTTTACCAATAATTATGCTAAGCTTTACTTGATACCAAGTTCAGAAGAGGCAACTTAATAAAGAACAATAAAAATGTATATCCACTTCATGAAAATGTTGTAAGAATTCAAACTTGGAAGAGTCACCTTACTGAAGTTCTGTGGCTCAGCAGGTTTCATTTGCAGCAATCACATATGTAATATCCCTTGGTGTAAAAAATGTTGTCATTTCTTACCACACTACACATATATCTTTAGAAAGGAGGAAAAATTTACATTAAACAAGATGTGGCTATATTCTAATACATCCACCATATTTATTTTTTATGACATCGTACGAACAATCAGTGCCCAGCCATATGAGGTTCTGGCATGAAGGAGTGGCTCATGGTGTCTTGTTCTCCAAATCTTTCTAATAACTATTACTAATTTAGCATCATTTACACAAATAATTTTATTAAATGAATGCAAATTGTTTCATTCACTTAACATGGTACTTCTGTTCAATCAATTTTTGATATAAACTATTTGTTCAAAATGGTATCAAAATCTTCCCTCTAGGTACAAAACTAATTTACATTTGCATTCTTTATGCCAAGTAAAATGATGAAGAGTAATGAAAGATCTAATTTTAAAACATTAATAATAAATCAAAGCAAGTGTCAGGACTTTGATAAAAAAACCAAAAATTGAGTATCATGGTAATTAAAAAATCCCACTGAGTTAAAAACAGTTAAAAAACCCTTGGTGCTTCAGAGTTTACAAGCACTCTGTAAGCACCTATTAACATTCACACATCACCCCATGCATTGGGAGCTGCCCAAGAGGGGAGCTCCACCTTCAGAGAGGTTAAGAGAGAAAGGGAAATAGCAAGGTGATTTGCTCCTGGTCACAGAGGTGAGTGTTCAAGTCAGTATCAGATTTCAGAAGCTTCTGTTTCCCTTTTTTCCATACTAAAAGCAGCTGTTTTTTGGAGAGCAGGAGGAGGCAAAGGAGTAGAAGCTAGGTTTCCCATGCTTTCTGTTTTGGGGATCCCAATTTTTACAATGACTGTCCTGACTGAAATAATTCAATTCCAGCTTTTGCCTGGGTGCCCTTCTAGCTTGTCTTCACACTTGCTATCAGCTCTTCTGTTTTCCAGCTGCACACTTTGAAGAAGGGTTCCGTGTGAAAAGCAAAGTTGGACATAAAAGTTTACTGAACAGAAACTTTTTCCAGGTCTCACAACTGCCTTTAAGAGTTTAAAATTGTCACGAAATCATCTCTTCACAGATGGGATCTTGCTACTCTTTTCCCCTTGGTACAGGTAGTTAGAAAAAGGATCAGACAGAAAAAGTCCCACAGAGTTGGGCAGCCTTTGAGTGAGGTGTTGTGTGTCATGTCATGGAAGAGCAGAGTTTAGGAGAATACAATAAAAGCTGACAAGAAACTAGATATTGTAAATGTTTTATATTTAACATTGGTAATAATTATTTCACAGTCTAAAATTAATTCAATTTTAAAAAAGAATGTGTTATGCATGTTACCCGCCTGATAGGTTTCACATTAATACTAGGGAGAAAATAATTCAAGTTCTTGCATCCAGGATAATTCTAGTAAGTCACTGTGGTCTACACAAATAAAAAAGGATGTTATAATACTATTCTATAGCTGTCCTACCTTCCAAAGTTTTCAAGAAAATTCATGCTTTAAAAGTTTTTGCACTTATATAATGAAGTAACTTTGTACAGTGCATATAAAAAGATTATTCAGATTATCACTCCTGGGAAAAGTGAGTATATCATGCTATTGTACTAAAAACTTGCATCATGTAAGTTACTTGATGTAACTTATATATAAAAAAGGGCATTTTTAAAAGTAGCGTTCATATGTCATGACAATGTGTCAAGTTCTTTTAACTCTGGTTATAAATTTTCATTTGAGACTGCACAGAGTTCTTTAAGCTTCTCAAACTTTGACCCCCACTCTTGGAGGCAATCGTAATTTAGATCTTCATCCCCACTGATGGAATCTAATGAGCTAAGGCTCCCTGCTAGAGAGCACTGCCCTTCCAAGCAGTAAAAATGAATAGTGTCAGCTGGAAGACTCTTTAGATCATTGTCTGCATCCCGTATGATTTGAGAAACATATTCCTTGAAGTCAGGGATGCTGGTAACAGCTGATATTGATTGCTTTTGATGTGCATGTTTTGGGAGTGAGTCTCTTTTTGGGCCAGTTGGTGTCCTGGAGTGTGGAGCAGCTGCTCGCCAGGAGGAGCAGGGAATTTTATGGAGAGGTTTCTTCAGTTCATCTATATCGTAAGCATTCTGGAAACAAAGAGAAGCAAATATCAGAGAGAAACAACTCAAAAGGAAACTGATTCAAAAAATGTTTTACAACACAAGGCAACACAAGACTGAATTCTGTGATTTTTCTACAAGCTGAAGAAGGGAGTGCCTAGTTCAGAGGACTAAGTTCAGATCATACCAAATCCCTTTGTGTAATGATAATTTTCAGCTAAATCAACAATTATGTGTCCAAAGCATCTCCCTTGAAAGTGGGCACACACGACCATCATCATTAAAGGTACAGATGGGGCTGAAATAGAAGCCTCCCACTTAAGAGGACTTCAGGTTAAAAAAAAAAAAAAAAAAGAAAAAGAAAAAAGCCAGTTTGAAAATAAGTTAACTAAAAGATCTGGGAAAGGAAAGTGAGGAGATGTTGGATTTGCAAAGCTGGATTGAAGCTGCATCATACCTGGTCACGTTCTCCACCTCCTTCTTCATTATAATTGAAGACATTTTCTCTAACATCCTCCCAGCTTTCACGCTCTTCAGGAATGTGGTAAATTCCTCCTTTCCGAAACCCTGAACTTCCCCACTGACTCCACACTGTGTAGGAAACCAAGAGTGCTGGAAGAAATAAAGACACATATTTGTTATATGACATATGACAAAGTATGTTGCTTGATAAACAAGTAGTTATATGATTTCTGAGATATTAAATCAACTCTTAATTTGACAAATAAATTTGCAGGTAAGAAATGAGTATTATTAATATATAAACAAAATTCATGAATGTAAAGAATAATCTATGTATATTACATCATAAACTTCATTAAAAGGGTATTTTACTTACCTAAAGGAATCCATTTAAATAGAAGGCATTTTGGCCAATCTCTGGCCTTTCACCAATCCTGAGTAAATAAGATACCCAAAGTAAGTAAACCACTGTTTTAATGAAGATTACAAGTGTAATATAATCATGGAGTCTTTGCTATTATGAGATGTCAGTGCAGTTTATCAACATGAACACAGTTTTACGGTGTTATTAATTTTTCAGCCAAAGTGCAGCTGAAAAAGGACGCATTGTGAACATCTCTCTCTGCCCACACTTTTAATAAGGCTTGCCTTTTAAGACCATAAACTTTCTAGATCTCTTCCTTTCTAATATGTGAACAGCATATGCAGCTGTATGTCCTACCTACTATAAATGTAAGGGTTCAGGGCAGGTGGAGTTTCAAATGGATGTGGCTGCACACAGAGTTGCACACAAAGATGGAAAGCTCTTACTTAAGAAGGACTGAAAGTAAGTGACTCTGGAAAAGTCCTAACTTTGCTAGAACAGTCTTCGAAGCAAGCAAACTGTAACAATGTGCTGATGTCTGTCTCTTAGCTTCCTCAAATAGTGATCTTCAGAAAAGGTGAAATACTGATCACAACACTCAAAAGTAAAGCACACTTAATTGAGTGGAACAAGGTACAAGATTAAAAATAAGAAAAAAGGGTACATGATCTCCTACCTAGGAAGACAAGGAGGCACATGCTGATTGCCAGAATAGAGCCAGAGCTTAGTCCAACAGGTCTTCCAGCCTTCACCTGGCTAATTTCACACCATCTTCCCTTGTAACCTTCAGGGCACTGGCAGATAGTCTTGTCTTGGGATTGAGCCACGCAGGTACCCCCATTCCTACAGGTCCAGTGTCCACAAGGGGATGAGGTACAGTGTCTGAGCCCTGTAAGGGTGTCAGTCACTTCTACTTTCCCAGCTGGGCACCTGAACAACCGAAGCAGATAATATCTTATAGGCAAGAAAAGCATCGGGAACTGTATGTCATTTTGTGCAAAGTTTGTTACTGTTTCTTTAAAGTAAAGTTTAATTATTCTCAAGCCAACCACAAATCCACATTGAAAGTTTGAAATACTTGGGAAATCTAACTTAGTGAGCTAGTAGACTTAGGAAAACATGAACACATGTTCTGGTTTCCTGAGCCAGAAGATATGCAGAAGAGCTTCACTCTTCCTTAAAAGAGAGAGCCATCACTTTCTGACTAACTCTTTTTCTACATCCATGGTCTAACCAAAGCCCCTGAAAGAAAATGGACAGCTGAGATCAATAGGAAAAGAGCTAGCGAGGACGTGGTGTAAGTTTAGTAATGTTGGACTCTGGGGAGAAATATCATTGACCTCCTCAAAGGATCACCAGATTTCACGAGTGCCAAATTTTGTCTGAATTCCAAGAATTCAAGTGACTCCTCCTTTCAGTCCTGTGTGTATTTATGTTTAGTTTTTTGTTTTTTTTTTTAACAGAGATGCCTGTATTTTGATTTGCATATTTTAATAAATATTTTGAAATTTTTCTTTAAATAGCAGATCTTCTCCAAGAAACTAACTGTGTAGGATAACTGCTGTTGGGCTTTGGCTCTGGCCCTGGGAAGCCAATTTTAGAATCCAGTTTTGTGAAAAACTAATTTTGAAAGTCTCATTGTTTCATACAAATAATGATTAATTTAAACTTTACAGGAAATATATGTAAATATGTATTGTATTTGTAATATACATATATATTTATAAATATATATAATTTTACATACATATATGTACATATCTATGTGTATATACACACACACACTGTTTATATACACTATAAGTGTATATATACACTATATTAGTATTGTCATACAGAGGACAGACCAAAGCTTTTGCAATCCACCTTTTATCAAAGGACATTTAATTTTCTCACTGGCCTTCTGGTGATCTTCTCACCATGGAAAAAAAGGCGGAGTAATTAGTAATTTTTTTGCATATCAGACTTGCAGAGAAAGGCAAGTCTAGTCCATGACAAGAGATGAGATGGAAAGAAGAATTTGACCTCAGAATGGCCCTCTCTGGCCATCAGCCACAGGGAATTTCACTGTTAGAAGCAAGTTGTCTGGTCAAAAGTGGAAAGAAAGAGCTTCCCAGCCATCCCTGGATGGAAACAAAAGCTTCACGTACCGGCACTCGTATTTTCTCCAAAGGTCTACACAAAGGAAGGGGCTGTAACAGGGCTGGCTGCTGCAGGCACTGGAATGGCACCCCATGGTGACCCCTTGCCGTCTCAAAATTAATCCGAACTCTGTGCTCCTGCCCTCCACGAGGAGCGGCTGACCATCCAGCTGGACATCGCGCATACAGCCTGCAGCAAAGCAGCGGAGCATGCACAGCAGCACATTCACTTAGCTACCTCCCCACCTCAGCCTTGCCCCCAGCATATAAGTGAGAGAACTTAGAGCATTGAAGGAAACTTAAAACATTGTTTAAAAATATCCTTATACTCCTCTAGGTTTATTTTAGGTGAGCTACAGAACGTATGTCTATTGTTCTCTGGTCAATCTACAGATTGACAGTACTTCTCCAGGAGAGCTGCACTGTACCAATACCACAGTTCAGCAGAACGGTGCTATGAGTCAGAACAGCTCCACTAAATTCATCTAGATTTAAGATATAATCTTAAAAGTGGGGCTGAATAAAAAGCAACAGAATGGGAAAAGCTGTTTTCTTGTTGAACGACAATCTCAAAGTCTCAGCACTCAACCCCTGGAAATGGAGAGAGCACCACAAATTGCCTTGTAATTCTTTTTCCTCCTGCCAAAAGTTGTGTTGCCTGTTCCTTAAATCCTTCCAAGACAAAAACAGGAGTGAAGATCACACCATGAGTACACTGCTTGAGGCATGAGAAACCCTGATGTAGTAGACATGCCCCTGCCAGAGGGTTTGGAACAAGATGATCTTTAGGACCTCTTCCAACCCATTCTATGGTTCAATTAAACAAAAAATTGAAGTGCTATTTTTAAAAATATTTACAGGAAATCTCATGTCTTCACTAGAACCAGATACAATGGCACATAGGGTTGAACATTGAATTCTCCAGTAAAGGAAGGGCATAGTAGTCCATATGGGAATTGTTACTTGGATTTTAGACTATCCAATACACTCAAAGATGGCCACTTTCAGGCTTTAATTCCCCCTATTAAGAATCCATCATATCACTTACCTTGGAAATCACTCTCTGAATGACTGGGAAGGCGGTTTCCTAGCACGATGCTTGCCCAATCCATTTCAAACCATCTATTCACACCCAAGACAGAGGTGACTTCTTGATCCCCTCCACCACCGTTAACACGCAGGGTAAATTCATTGTTGTAGCGCTCCATGGTCAGAAGAACCCACTGGCCATTGTTTATACGTAATGTTCTCATTCTCAAAGAGTGATTTTTGTCCCCCAAACTGAAGTTAACACTAAAGAAACCCTCAACCACCTAAAAGAAGATGATAAAGACCTTTAATAACAGAAATGCACTTTTAAATGTTATTACACAATCCTGCCTCAAGAAATGGATGTGAGTTTTTATAATGGAAATGGCACTCTTTTTTTTAAGTGCTTTATTCCCAGATAAAAGTTACCACAAGAAAACTTCAGGTGCAGGAATTATGAACTCTTTTTTTTTACAGGCTGCTCTTCTACCTCACATGAACTCTTTAATCAGTCTTCTCCCTACTGATATCTACCTCCAAGTCTTCCCAGGTGACCCTCCTGTTTCATTTGGTGTTGCGAATAATTAGCCTCTCTCTGGCTAGTATAGTCCACACAGCTTTTTTCAACAGCAACAAAAATGTAGAGGCAAGTTTCACAGACAGTGAGAGATAGACGCCAAGGTTTTTCCCTTGGCAAAGGAAGCAGGACAAGCAGAACAATGTTCTTCATTCGCATGCATCACATGGATATTTTACTGGCAGTGCATACTAGAATTTATGCCATGAAAGAGTAATACTGAGAAGGACAATACAAATGCGAGTAGTTACCCTCATATGGAAAATTCTTGCTCTTTATTACAGGACAGAACAAGTGTCTTTAATCAGAAACTGCATGTTTTTCTCTTGCTGAGGTGCTCCATGACAAATTGAGAGCACTCAAGCAGAGCAGCTCTGCTCACCTCCAGTCGGATGTAGCCGTTCCCATCCACAGAGGCCAAGCTGAGAAGGGTGCTGTGGGAGATCCGGGTGCGCACCAGCAGCTGGATCCGTGTGCTTCGAGTGCTGAGGATGCTCCTTGGCTCATAATGGATCCAGCTGTCCCTTCCAAAAGCCCATTCTGGAAGAACTGAGCACAGCACACAAAATCAAAGTGAAAACCTCAGAAATGGCTGCTCCTTCAGATTTCTGCTCTTTGAGAATTTACTAGCTCTGAATGTCAGAGTTTTAGATCTTAAGGAATTTTGGCAATACAATGAAGCATCGTGGAAAGCAACCTCTGTCCCACTTCAAAGGCAATTAAGAGAAAACCAACAAATCGAGGATTCAGAATTTAGGCAGGAAAGGGACAATTAGATACTGTCTCTTGTAGTCTGCCTGTTACAAGCTATGTGTTCTACCCAATCACTCCTACACTGTGCCCAAATCACTTTGGTTTTTGTTTTTTTTTTTTAAATCTGAAGCATATTTTCCAGTAAAGTAGCTTATATTGATCTGAAAAATAGAAAAACCAAACAACTCCCAAAAAAACCAACCAAAGAAAAGAATCAAATATTTCCTTCAATAATTTAGTCCCGTGGTTAAAACCCCCACTGTTAGAAAATATGCACTTTACTTCCCATTTCAGTTGGCACAAGAGAAAGCCTCAGGGAAGGCAGAGGATTTTTTAACTACAAAGGGAGATTAAGTTAGTGTTTACTATTTTAAGTATTTAGTGTTTACTATTTTAAGTATTTAGTGTTTGCTAATAATTAAAATATTACTAAGTGTAATAATGTTTACTATTTCAACTGGGGAAAATGCACTGAAATTTGTTTTCCTATTCCTCTGAGGAACCCAGGGTCCAGCGCAGAGTTTGACGACGTTGCACTGCACACTTCCATGGAAATCAAACACCACTAAACTACTCAGGGCCTGATGCTCTTGCAGAAAAGGCACCTATTTCAGTCTCATTAGCTAACAGCAGTTCTAGATCTGTTTTGGGCCAGGCTTAGTCGAAAAAAAGAAATTTCACTAAATAAAGAGATAGTTCCAGTTAGTTAACAGACAGGACAGACACTGGGTCACCAACAGCTCATCAGATGTCAGTGTCATGCAAGTAGAAATCCAAAGAGTACCCAGCTCATCCTGGGGTGTTTAGTTTGGTTCCAGGACATGAAACATCAACTGATCAAGAGACTTAATTTCTGCACTCTCTTCTCCTTTCACTGTCTTCTCTCTTTCCTTTCTTGAGGCATGTTTTCTTTTCTCCTCTATGTTTTTCCCCCCACATTATTTTTCTTAACCCTGTTCTTTCTTGTTCACTGTCTCTGCAGCTACAGGTTCTACCTGATGAGCAGGCATAGGTTTTCCTGGGATGCTCCAGTGACTCCTGTCCTCAGCTGTCTGCTCCTTGCTGTGAGCATGTCACAATCATTCATAAAGCACCAGCTGCACACCAGCATTTTGTAGCCCAATATATAGAAGAAGCTGGTGCCGATCAAATTTTTTCTGTTACATCAGGATATGACTTACAGATTTTGAACAATTATTTGCTGAGCCCTTGGTTTGTCCCACAGTAATGAGGGGTAGAACCAATACAGCAGCTGGGCTTGTGAAGTAACATTTAAAAATAATGCAAAACAGAGTGGGATTTTAATCCAGGCAGATGTTTATAAACCAGTATATCTGTCTGTAATACAAATAGCTTAACTATAGTAACAATTTTTTGGTCATTATGAACACCTTAAACAGTGAATGCTCCAGGCCTAGACCATGCCAGTTATAATTACAGTCCTCCCCCTCATTGGACAGACAAGGCTTCCACTGAGTAATTTACTGTCACACTTTTTAAGTCTTGTGTGGCAGATGGAGAAAGAAGAGAGGGTCTGGCTGCCAGCATAGGGTATTATTGTTCTGGATACAAGAAGGAAAATTGGGTGCATTGAGCTGAAAGGATATGTCCTGTTCATGAATTCCAACATACTGATCCAACACTAGCTTGCAAGCATGGCTTTCCAGCTGCTCTCTGCTGCTCATCCTCACCTGTAGCTCACTCAAACTACAGGACTGAGGGGGACAATTCTCTTGCAACAAAAACCCCCAGAGTTATGATGCATTGGTGCTCTTTACAGGCTGTTATGATCAACCACATCATTTGTACCTTGTACCTAGAGCCAGGTGAAGTCTCCATAAACATCTGTCACTCACTTCTGATTCCTGCTTGGCTGATGAAGATTTTAAGATATAGGGGACAAAGACAACTTCAAGTGTATTTCCCCTGTACCCTGAACATGGGTGTGGGCTACTAAGAGTTAAATAATTTATTTTCTAAGTTTTTGAATTGTGCTAAAATTTTCCAATTTCTTACAACATTGCTGAGGTTTTCATTATCCACCATGGGAAGCTTTTGTTCTCTGATACATATTTCATGTTGACTTTGTACAGGATAACACATTTGTTGCAGGCAGCCTGATATTACCCCCCACATACACCCACTGCTGTGGTCTAGGGGCATTGCTCAACTTGCAATTCATTCTAATGTCAGATGCAAATGCAATTTTCACCATTTTACAAATGGGAAATGGGGTCTGAAGATAACAAGAGGGTTATGCCCACAGGTTTCACATGTTCATTAAACTTTATTTTGTGATCAGCCTGAGCAGAGGAAAAAGGCACAATGCAGAATTCACCACTGAGAAATAAGATGGTGACAAAAAGGACAAAACAACCTGTCTGACCACTTCCCTACCCTGCAAAATAAAGCGGCTCTAAACATAACCCTCATCTGTGCCATTATCTTTATTTAACAAGAGTTAGTAGGATCTTTACATCTTTGAAGATCTAAATCATTCCCAGAGCACAGCATGCTGTTGTTATTCTATTCAGTTCAAAGTCATGGCAGTATGACTTTGAACACCGGAACAGAGTGTCTGATGCTGTTCCCACAGATCCTCACCACAAATTTCTCCCTAGAACTTGCAGTACCTTTTTCACATGCTAATCCAGCATATCCTGGGGAACAGTCACAGCGGAAGAAATCCCAGCCACCAACACATTTGCCATGGGTGCCACAGGAGGCCATCCCACCACTCTGACACATCTCATCCATAAGGACACAGCCAGGAGCACTGTTCAGGGACTCTGCAGGGTGCTCTAAATCATAGACCTGGAAAAGGTCAAAGAAAACCATCACAGCAGGTGCTTACAATTATCAGCAGTAAACCCAAAAGTCCTCTTTGTGGCCCTACCTTGCTGTCAACGATGACGTTGCGTATGCAGCCCACAAACCCTCTGAAGTGCCTTTGGGAGTCACGGTAAGGCAAGGTCTTCTTAACTCCACCCAGCTGCAGGGGCTGATGGCCACTGAAGAGCTTTCCCATGCTGAAGAGGAGGGAGGGAGGGAAAGAAAGAAAGAATTAGTGCCATGCAAAATATATCAGCTTGCCTGAATTCACCACCCCACTCCCACCTTTTTCTGCAGCTCTTTTGAGTAGTTGTGTTTCAATTTTTTGTTGTTGTTAATGTTTTTTGTTGGGTTTGTTTGTTTGTTGTGGGTTTTTTTTTGTTTTGCTGTTTTGTTTTGTTTGGGTTTTTTTTTGTTTACCTTTGAGATCCCACAATCTCTCCAGAGGCTTCACAGGCAGACAGATCCATTTGGGAAGCCTTCTTAGTGACACTGCCGTTGTCTCTAACTGAGACATTCATGCAGTTGTCAAGAATCAGCTTCACTTCCTAGAAAAAGTTATTATTTAAAACAATTATATCAAGAGATGTGCATATATTTTAATTACATGTTTTCTTTCACTTAGCAGAAGATAGAATAGTAACTAGAAATTACAGTGCAGGAAACTTTGTTCAAATAATAAAATACTCTACACACTAGTCTAGAAAGTTATTGCTCATGGCATGTAACTAAAGAGCCACACAAAAGAAAGATCTGACTCTACCATGACCATGCCAAGTCATTGACATGGTAGAGGGAGCATAGGACATTCTTGGAGTTTTCTACAAGATCACAACACAGAGAGATAACCTAGCAGAGCAGAAGGTCTGTCAGGCTGCATTCCAAATCCTGACCTGCCCTTCAGCTTGTCTTATGTGGGAGAGAAGGGGGAGCCTAGCAGATGCCTTCAGCAGTGTTATATCAGCAAGATATTCCCTGTACACAAGAGTGCATCTACCTCCTTTGTGCTACACATATAAAGTCTCTTGGTGGGGCAGGGCTTCTCACTCAGATGAAGTACGAATATTTCACTCAATCACATCAGGAAGCATTTAGCCCCTGGATTATCACTAATTTGTTGTCTAAGCAGCAGGCAGGATAACTAAAGAAAGGAAATAGCATGGCCAGTTTCATAACTGGATCAGACTTCTCCAGGCCTTGTTTTGCTTCACTGCTTCAAGACTAAGAGGATGTCCAAAGTAACAAACTTCTACCCCTGCCGTTTCAGAGATGATGGAAAATTGATTGACTGAGTTCTACAGAGGGGAGGAAGGATTTGGAAGGAGTAGCTCGGTACATGAATTAACGCTTACACAGGACTGCCTGTGCCATATTTACACTTGCCTTTCCATCATTTATAATTTTAATATTGTGCCAGCGGCGATCTGCAACATTAACTTTTTGTGACAGCTGCAGGAAAAGCTCACCAGAGCTGTGGCTCACGGTCAGCGACGGGACACCACCAGAGAGTTCTGCAAAGGAAAGACTCTTATTGGATATGCAGTAACCATGTTCCCATTCAAATGAAGTTGAAATTACTATTGCAGTTAAATCTTAGTTGGAGAAGATATTTAGACAGCTTAAAAAAAGTCCAGATTCTAACAGTGACACAAAGATATGAATTAGGCATACTGGCAAACTATTGTGCATTCTCCTTATTCTTCAAAAGTAACTTTCTGAGCCTTTTTAAAAATAAAAATCCCAAAGCTATGAATTAAGTAGAATAAACACATAAATACAAATACTTTATAAGGTGCTAACCTAAAGCAAGGAAGTTTTCCTGTTCTCCAGGCTGCCCTTGTGCTGCTGGTCCATGGTACAACAGAAGGCCATCAACAACTTCAGTGACAAACTCTAAGGAGATGCGGCTCTCAAAGCAAGGCTGAAGAGGAGGGAACCAGGCATAACCGTGGCCTCTGAAGGTGTGTTTTGTCTGCTGGCAGTCTGGGCCATGAAAATTTGCAGCACATTTGCATCTATTTAACAAAAAAATAAAAGCAGATATCCACCATGCAAACAGAAAATGCAAAGTTCTCTTCTGAGAACAGGACTCATTGCTTTGAACACGGGACTCCATGTTCCCTAGGCCATAGTACAGGTAAAGTACTAGCAAAACTTCTGTCAAAAATGTTTTGACTTGTTTGTATGAACACAATATAAATTTAGTCTAAATTATGATACGTCTATGCAAGGATATTCCACAGAATGATGGACCTGTTGTAATATATAAAGCCCATGAAAACCTCTTACATCTTCAGCATAAAAAAAGAAAAACATGTTTTTCACTAGGCTAAGTTATCAGCTTGTCTGAAGACTTTGTAATGGTGACAGGAAAAGCAAAGGAATCACAGAATCACAGAATCCCAGGTGGAATGGGCCTCAAGTATAATTTGGTCCAACTTTTCTTGGCAAAAGAATGATTTAGGCAGGATGGCCTGGCATCCTGATATGTCCATTGTTGGATAAATGACCTCCCAGCCAGCCAACCAACCAACCAACCAACCAACGAACCAACCAACCAACCAACAAGCCTCCCTGGGGAGATTAATACAATGGTTGATTATTCTCATTGGGAAAGAAATTCTGCTTGTGTCCAATCAGAGTCTCTGCAGGAAGGGGGTGGGAAGGTCATATCACCTAGAAAAAGTGGGGTATGGCAGTCATAGGCCTTGACCTCTTCACTCTTATTGCAAGATACTTGCTAGTTTATTTCTTTTACACTATCAAACGAAAGACTCAGAGTTCTTTCCAAGTTTTTTCTCTGTAGAAAAAAGTAGCCACAGTATGAGAGTAAGAGAACCTGTAAGTGGGAAACCAAAGGAACAACAGAAATGGGCAGAGGGACAGGAAGGGAAATCAGCTGGGCTTCCTGTTTCTCAGTTTCTGTTTCCTGTAGATTGCTCGTACCTTTGAGAGCAGAATGATGGGGGTAGGATGCAGGAAAAGATGACACACAAAACTACTGAAAATGGAGCAAAAGCACAGAAACCTCAGAGCTGAACAAATGATAGGTGACAGAGCCTACCTAGAGTTTCTAGGCAGCAAAATTTCCCTGTCTGATTATACCTGAGTAGCAATAAGAGCTCTAGCATGACAAGAGCTTCTGCAGCTTCAGTCTGAGTCCTGTCACCCCTACCAAGGGTGCTATGAAGACACTGGCCAGTGTTTCTGCTTTCCTATATTGGGATGATTATTTTTAAACAAACATGCTGGAAGCCACATTCTGGAATAGGATTGAGCTAATTCTGAGCTAGTACAGTTCTATAATTTTTTTTCATCTTTATACTATATTATCTATGAGATCTCATTTTTGGAGAAGCAAATAAGGCAAGAAGTGAGGGGAAGAGGTTATTAAGTGACGTAAGAGATGTGATTAAAACATTTAACAGCATTAAAATGTTTAAGGCAGGCTGCACAAACTAAGAGCATTTTGCAGGGTGCCATTAATGGAACTGGTGCAGCCTGGAATGTTCCCAAGGTTTTCCTCAAGACTATGTTGAACGTAAAATATATGTACCTGAGAACAGAGGTTCTTTTGCAAGACCTGTGTGTGAAGTGTAACAAAACTTAGATTTGCCACAGTGGGAAGACATGAAGTGATGGTTCCTGAAGCTTCGACTCATCCTCCTTACAGTCTGCACTACATGCATTGTGTCTGCACACCTTATGAAGCTTTACCAACCTGTAGCCCAAATCAGTATCCACACATGTGCCACCATTGAGACAAGGGTTTGTCTGGTACGAGGAGCAGGAAAGATGAGGATTCTCCCTAGCAGCACAGCCACACACAGCATGACTCAGGACCGTCACAGACACCAGTGAAAATCTTCCAGCTCTGGTGATGGTTGGTACATGGTTCTGTTCGTGCTTACTGATGCATCCGCTGCTGTGAGTGCAGTCTGCAGTCACACATTCATCAATGCCAGCCTGGGTGATATTTATGTCCAGAATGCTTTCCAGCTGAAGAAGAAGAAGAATAATTAGTGGAAAGTCCAAGTCTTATTTATTTTCAAAACTGGTTGCTGTGCCAATTCCTTCCAATGTCTGCCTCACTCTACACGGCCAAAGGCAGCTCAGTCTGGCATCTCTTAAGGCCAAACCTTGGTATAAGTCAATTACAGCATGAATAAGCATTTCAAGGGCAAAATTAGAGACTGAGTGGATAAATTTATTATCAGTAATGGTTCTGATGCATTATTTACACAGCTTCTAAACTATATTTTTAATCTGAACTTCTGACGTAAAGATACTGGGAATTGGCACTGGATAGTGAAGAAATATCTTTTCTGGCAAAAATGAGTTGGTACAGCTCTGCACCAACATGTTTCCAACAGAGCAAATAATTTAACTGTTTTCAATGGTGGTTTTGTTGTTTGGTTTGGGGTTTTGTTTGTTTGTTTGTTTTGTTTGTTTTTTGTTTGGTTGGTTGTTTTGTTTTTTTTCCTAGAGAGAAAGGAAATTTGCTACATTTTAAACACATATTTCCAACCTGGTTTTGTACTGGAGAGTGGCTCTTTTACTACTTTGCTCTTTTAAGTCTAGAACATTGAAATGTTTGGCTGTTTTGGGAGTTTCAACTAGAGAACTAAAAATTGAAACATTAAGGCATCATGTAGAAAGGCAACAGCCAAACACGTTCTTTATACAGTATTTTACAGTCTTTTCAACAGAAAAAAACATGTTTACAGTCCTAAAAGCATATTGTGTTGAGGTCACTTAATATGTATTTAGAGTCTGGCTTTCAGAACATTAGTATTTAAACTTTTAGTATAAGTGCAAAAGGATTGTTTGATTTTACTGATTTAAACTCTCTATTTAAAACCATCACACATTACTCCCTCAGTCATTCTAATTGTTCACATTCACTAGGCAGTGAGCATTACCTGAATAGACACAATGAGAAGGTGCTGTGGTTTCAAACACAGGATGGATACTTACCCAGGCTCTGGAAGCTGCTACATTGCCATTAAGTTTTTCTGCTTTATAATAAGGTGGACCATAAACTGCAAACCAAACATCAACCCCTCGGATTGGACTCGGGCTATTCAGTACACTGAAAATGTGAACATTTTCCAGTTGAACTGAGATAATTTCTGAAAGCAGCTTCTTCATCTGGTAGTATTTACTTTGTTTTTCAGGGGACTGGGATATGAACTCCTCTGGTGTGATACCTGTAACAGCAGTTGAAAACTTGACACACATTTCTTGCAACTGTTGTAGCAATAGAAGAGAGGAGCATCACAGAATAAATCATGAGGTTGCAGAAAATTGACTCAACTGCAAATTCAGGAGTATTTTCATTTTTAGGCTCTGAAATTTTCTGTGCTTGCTTCTGCTAAACCTGTGTGTTCTGAAACTTTTTAGAGTTTTATTAATTTCCAATTTATATATTTTAAAATTATTTTTTAAAATCAGAAACATGTTTAAGAAGATTTTACTTTTCCACAAAGGTTGAAAGAATTTGCTGATTTTCAGGCAGACACTTGTTCAAATAAAGTTTTTCTTCTGAAATATAAGTCGCTGGGTTTTTTTAAAAGTTGGTATAGAAATTAGACAACTTTTCCTTGCTGTTTGTTTTCTCCATAGATGTTCCTTCACATGCAGCATCAGAGGACCATGCAAAGATGCATTTTCAAACCCGCACCTAGAAAACTATTAATTCTCATCCCATGTCTAAGAGCATTCTAAGCAGAATTCTAAGTATCACAGCAGTAACACTGCAGAGATAGACTGTACTTGAGCACATTGCTTACCTTTTATTCGTACAGAACCAGCATTACGGAGGGCATCATCTTTGATTTCCTTCACTATAACCTTTACAGTGGAGATAACATCTGGCCAGACTCCATCAATGACTCTAACTCTTATGTTGTATGTTCCTGGTGGGGTTCCTTCTTTAATAGTCAGCAAACCTGAGTTATCATTAAGGACAAAGTACCTGTAATAAGAGTTAAGCCAAGGAACAAGCTATGAGAAGTTCAAAAGCTAAGTACTAAATATCATCACTGATGGTTTTTCTGAACCACTTTCTATTTATCAAAGGAAGCAGATGTGTTCCCTCATGAAGGGACAGAGCAGAACAGAACTTTTTTACATTGTCTCCTGTTGGCTCCTAATGACTCTTCACCACTGTATCATGATGGTTTTGTCCTGCTGCTATGCTGTATTAACTGCATAGGAAGACTGAAGCTGCAATAGCCATAACTTTGGAAACACTGCAAACTCCTAGTGTAGATATATTCACTGAGAATGACACCTCTGTCAAAACCTCTGAGTGGCACATGTACCTCTCAAACACAGTCACAATCCAGACACTCCCAAATATAGTATAAAAAATCTAGTATAAAAAAGGTCTTGAAACCAGTGGTGACATGGGAACACCAGGAGCTTGGATGGAGGAATTTAGAAGTTGGTAGGTATGCTTCCTGTAGCGGCTCACTGATACAGATTGTGGGTATGACTCTGAACAGGAATTTAGAATTCTAGCCCATGAGGCAATGGGCAGCAGACTAGCTTGGCATGCAGTGTTATTTACTGCAGCCTCACACTCAGAAGGGCTTTTGGAGATCTGCACACGAAAGTGTCTAACAAAATGCTTTTGTACTCATGTTTTCAAAAAAAAGTCAGTGTAAATACTTGTTATGATTTTGTGTGTGCTCAATTTTCCAATAAAATTTATGCAACTCCCATTTTTCTCTCCAAATACCTTGATGTTTTCCCTTCAAATTGGTAGATTTTGCGATCCCAGTCATCAGCATCAGGGGCACTGACCTGGCCCAGTACAGTCGTGGGGAGAATACCTGGAACAACATAGTGGCACAGTCAGACCTCTGACATGTACACAAACATGGACTGGTCTGAGTACATGGCTCGTAAGCCTAAGACCGCTACAAAAATAGTTGTGGTAGTTCTTGAGAGATATGCACTGTCGAGGGATAGGCATTTGTGGTTTGCAAATGCCACATGGTGCCATGCTTGTCACATGTTTGCTGTATGACTACACATATTTCATTCTACAGGTGACTGCAATGAAAAGCAATAGGAATGAAAAAGGGGTTATAAAGGGCAAAAACAGTAGCAATAACAGCAAGATAG
Source organism: Onychostruthus taczanowskii (assembly GCF_017590055.1). Classification (NCBI taxonomy): domain Eukaryota; kingdom Metazoa; phylum Chordata; class Aves; order Passeriformes; family Passeridae; genus Onychostruthus; species Onychostruthus taczanowskii. Next base: position 19,237,934 of record NW_024501459.1, on the reverse strand, counting down.
AATTTACAGCAAGATAGAGAGGATGTCCAAAATACAGTGGCCAGGCTTATTTTGAGTAAATGGTGAGGCTGGGGTGAGATGGAAAGCAGCATGTATTCTGCTTGTTTTGCATCCTCTCAGCAAAAATGACAAATGTAATTTCTGGATTTACAAAACTTCTGAAGGAAAGTTACTTACTTCTGAAGAAAATAGTTCTCTGAATTCATAAACCTACTGAGTAAAGAATCAAGGATACACGAAAAGGATAAATGCTACTGGACAAGGATGTATGACGAGGAACAGCACAAACCCTGACAAGCAAGGAACTGAATGCAAGGAGAGAAAACTGTGCCTCTCTGGCAACTGTGGCAACATTCACTGGATATTTTGCAGGAGACAGTAAACAGGATGCCCTGGTGTTTAATTCCCACAGGATATGAATGTAGCATACAATGTAATAGTAGCCTTTTGATTCTGTCTCTCCTTTATATTTTAATTAATCAAAGATCTGAGGTCTTCGATAGTCCCTCCCAGAAATTAACTGATGTACTGATGAAAAAAACAACTAAAATGGAATTCAGGCTTAATGAAAATGTTTGGTATTTTAGCTACAGGCAGAGTTTCTCAGCAAATAGAAACAAATTTGGTTTCAATTTAACAATAAGCTGAACTGGAGTAATCACACAACAGGCAGTACAAGGTTTCAGTACAAATAAATGTGAACAGCATCTCCTCAGTAGTTCCTAATGTGCTGCAACAAACAATCTATTTAATGTGCTATCAAACTGTGTGACACAGAGCAGAATAGAAAAGGAAGGAATGCCCTGAGCCAACAAGGATGCAAGCATCCCAAAATATTTTTACCTGTGTGTTTTATTTTCCTGATGGGCTTATTATGGGGGGCATCAGATCACAAGAATACTGCTGCCTAATTGCCAAAGCAAGAAAGGAAAGAAGGCTTCTGTCACACTGCATGCAGCCAGCATTCACAGAAAATTCCCCCATAACAGCATCTTTCAGCTGAAGACTTAGATGACTGTTTCAACAGTTTAGATATGAGTTCAGTTTAAGTGTATTCACTAAAAATCAATTCAATCTGGAGAAGGAAAAATGTTTAAGGAGGAGAAAAAAGATTCTCAGCATTCAGACTCATCATTTCTCAGCAACATTATGAACTTTAGTAATGAACTTTTTTTTCTCCCCTGATATATTAATGCTGCTGAAAAACTGTATCTGAAACCAAGAGACCATTACTCAAGTTTGACAGAAAGGTGCCAAGAAAAGCAGCCTGTTACGCTCCTTCTTCAAGGCTGGCTCACTTTCTTCCACAAATCAAGTGGCCCAGACACCTGTGCCCCACATACCTACTGCTCCCTGTTGGGGTTTAAGCAAACTTCAGTAGCACCTCAACCAACAGTTTACATGGAAGAGGACAGAGTCCTCCTGTAAAACTTAAAGCTGCCTCTTTTGGCCTAATGTCACGCTTGGAAGCAACCATCAGGGAGTGATTTACCATCATAGCTGTAAATGAGATACTCCATGAAGCCAGCAGAATGCGGGTGGTCATTTTGGTCCCCGATGTTCACGGTGAGTGTGTTGGTGGAGCTCATGGGTGGGATGCCGCTGTCTGTGATCAGGATGGGCAGGTAGAACGCCTTGTGCACCTCCCTGTCAAAGGTGCGCAGTGCGGTGAGCCCGGCACTGCCGTTGTGGAAGTCCTGCAGGCTGAAGCTGCTCAGGCTGTCGAAATCGCTGAGGAGGCGAAAGGAGAAAGGGGCTCCGTTCGCAGCAGTGTCTCTGTCCTTGGCATACAGCAGGGTGGAGGTCTCATTCATTTGGACAACCTGTGGAGAAGCTGTGTTTTCCCAGACCACCGGGTTATAATGTGCCTCGAACTCTGGCCCGTTGTCATTTACATCCTGCAGAGTCACTAAAACAGTGGCACTGCCAGTCAGAGGGGGCTGTCCCATATCAGTGGCAATCACAATGAGTTGGTACTGAGCCACCGTCTCATAATCCAGCAATCCTGCAACCATCAGCCACCCATCACTAGCCAAAGAGAACTGGCCACCTGGATCAGACTTGTTTAGCAGGTGGAAAGAAAACCTCCCATTCAGACCAGAATCCAAGTCAACAGCAGAAACCTGAATAATTTTGGTGCCAACTGGTACATCTTCCCCAAGTGCAGCCACTTCATAGAACTGAGGATAGAAGACAGGAGCATGATCATTTGAGTCCTCCACATAGATCACACAGTGAGCGATGCTGAAGAAATCCATGTCCTCTGCTTTCACAGTCAAATTGAATACCCTCTCATGAGGCTTCTCAAAGTCAACCTGCTTGCGTAGTCGGATAAACCCACAGCTGTTGACTTCATCTGTCTCTATGGAGAACTTGCGGTCGTTGTCCCCATCAACGATGCTGAATGTCACCATGGCATTTTCTCCCTCATCTCTGTCCACAGCAGACACCACTGCCACCTCAGTGTTAATACTCGTGTTCTCGGAGACAAATGCTGTGTAAATCCTTTGCAGGAAGACTGGAGCGTGATCATTCACGTCAGTCACCAAAATAGTGGCGGTGCCTGTCCCAGTAAGCCCTCCTCCATCTCTGGCCTCAACCACCACTAGGTATTTGTCGTCCTTCTCACGGTCCAGGGACCCAAGCACTGTAGAGATGGTGCCACTAACTGAATCAATTGAGAACAAGTTCAAATTAATTTCGTTTTTGACGTTCTGAATGATACTGTATGTTAGCACGGCATTTATACCAGCCTTGGGGTCATCGAGGTCCACTGCTGTCATTTCCATGATAGGAGTGTCAGCCGGAGAGTCCTCAGGGATGTGGCCCGTGAAACATCCATCCGACACACAGAGGAAAAGGGGTGCGTTGTCGTTCACGTCCCTCACTTCTATGATCACATCTGCAAAGCCAGTCAGGCCCTCTCCGCCCTCATCCGTTGCAAGAACGAGAAAGCGCCACGTCGATCGCTTCTCCCGGTCCAACCTTTTGTGTGCGCTGATCTCACCTGTGCTCTCATCGATGCTGAATTCGCTGCTGGCTCCCTGTCCGTGCAGGGAGTAGCTAATGGCATTTTGGTCTGCTGCTTGGTCGGGATCCATTGCAGAAACCTGGAACAAGCCACAGCAGGCAAGTGTTTACGTTAAAAAAAGGGAAATCACAGTTCTCTTATCAATGGCAGCTGCTACAGTGCGGAGCGTGAATTTTAACAGCAAGCATCTGTTGGTTTGAGTGATTCAAGTACTCTTTCAATAAACACCATGTACAGCCTAGAGTAACAAAAAGAGGACATTTCCACAGACTAATACATTCTACTTCCCCGTATATTTTGGAAAGTGAAAAAACTGTAGGAAGAATCAAGTGAAAATAATAATAGTTCTGCTGAGCAAATATTTCTTGTGAAATATTTGTGAAATTGTGAAATTTTTGGAGCTGGAATACAAAGGCAAGCAGAGGTTGATTCTCTCTGAGTTTACAGACTGCTGTGAAAACAGGCCATATATCCAAGCTGCTGATCAGCATAGGGCAGAAAGAGCTCCCAGCTCCTGATTTGCATCCAGGGCTTGTTTGGGAGATTGCTAGTTGGGCCTACCAAGAACTGCTCTAACAACAAAACAACAAAGATGATTGAGCTGGAGTCAAAGAACAGTCCCTGGTAATGTTTATTTGGTAACATAAATTTAACCATTGCATGCATGAAGTACACATGCCAACCATTCTGTGCTTATACAGTTACTCAAAATGTGCCAGATCTTCTTTGTAAAAGAAAGTTATCACAGTTTTCAATACTTTAAATGACATAATTTTAAAATCAGTTTGGAAAAGACTCTTAGGATCAAAATCAGCTGCTATTTATGTAGGTGAAGAGAGCCATGAAAAATTATCAGGTTTACTTTATTCTATTCTTTATAGAAAGTTGCTAGCTAAGTCCTAATACCAGGCCTCCCCCACCCTAAATGTACTATCCTTTTGGATTTGTGTGAATGGATGGGACTGAGCTGAACACAAAGCCAGGTTTTGCCCTGCTTTGTGGAAACTGCTTTACCTTTAGGACAAGTACGGGCAGATCAGTGAGCTCCTCCAAGACACTGCCCTGGTATTCATTCTGAGTGAAGACTGGTGCTTCATCATTCTTATTGACAACATTGATGATGATAAGAGTGTGGTTTTCCCATTTTCCATCAGAAGCTACAAGCCGGAGCTCATAATGTTGTTCTTGTTCATAATCCAGAGGCTGAGCAATGAAGACAGTTCCAATCTCAGGTTCCACATCAAAAACCCCTTTCACATTTCCTGAAGTGATCTGATACCTTAGTTTGGCATTTGCACCTATAAGAGTAAGAAACAGTTGCCCCTGTTCACTCTGTGAATGCTCAATCCAGCTAGGCACAATGGACATGTATCCAAGAGAAACCTTATTTTCCAAGGCTGTTGTGGTGTGTGTGTGTGATAAAACATAAAAACATTACAGAATGATCTGTGTTGTAATTTGAAGGTTTTGTGTGTAGTAGATGGGAAGCTAGGTTTGCATTTATATTTACAAGTATAATTTACAGACACAGACAAGCACTTGTTGATTGATAATGGAGAAAATGGTGTGCCTCTAAATTATTCTGCATTCATTTTCCAATAATAAAAAAGTAACATACTATGGAAATACAAGAAGCTATTTTTACTCAATGTTTCCTAAGCATCTCACTTCAAATGCCAGTATTCCTTAACTTTTATTTAAACCACTGGGTGGTGCTAAAATACAACAGAAGTCTTCTATTTTGAACAAGAATTCATCTTAGAACAATCTACCTGTGCAACAGCAGTTGTTTGATTGCTGCAAAACTTTTAGGAACAACACAAAATCTTTTAGGAACAAAAACAAATACTTTAGTGCTTCCTGTTTACTTATTTGGAAAGGTAAAAAATACATTGCATTCCAGTATACAAAGTCATTTCCTAAATTAAATAGGTGAGCTGCTAGGAGCAAAAAGAACATTCAGCTTTTTAAGTTGTGAGTCAGCTGTGGATGACAAGACTAGAGCAATATGGATGACTAGAAAGTGAAAAAGCTGTGCTCAACATTAGTGCTTGGAAGCACTTGGCTGCCTTTGCAATAAAAGCTTGAGCATCCCTTGCTAGCAGCTTTTGTCAAATTCTCCCAAGTGCAGCAGCTGGTTCCAAAGGCCTCTTTACACCTCCCCCATGGCACTAAGAGGCACAGGCATTGCAGCAGTGTCCCAGAGAGGAACGGCCAGCTCCCACCTGCTCCCAGCAACACGTCCCTCTCGCTCTCATTTGGGCTCTGTCACCAGCTTGCCTTCTTTTAACCAACAGATTTGTTTCTCTTCAGCAAGTTGAGCTGGACCAGCTCACAAAACGGGACTGACTAGTGGTACATGCTGTTGGACTGGCTCTGCACATCTGGTCTCACCACACAGTAAGGGCAGCTTCACATCATCAGAGCTGGTGTCAGTGTGAGCCCAAATGGAAGGTATGACTTTCCCTTTCTTCCTGACTTCATTTCTGGCCATGCCATCTCACATTTTCCACTGTTCGTCAGACACTTCCACAAGTATATTTAACCCACTAACTCACCAAAAAGCACATATTTAATTTTTTTACAATAGTGGTAAATAGAACTGACTCCTAGGGACATCTTGAAAGCACAGCAGTCAGCAAAAAGCAAGCACATCTTCTGGAAAGAGAGTATAAAGTTACAGCAGTATTGTGATTCCAGCTAATTTCATTCTGCCCCAAAGACATCGCCAGCTAACTTAACCGTTGCACTACAAATCTGAGCACCTAATTAAAGAAAACACTCATATGCTCCCAGAACTTCTCTCCCCATTTTCACAGATGTTTGAAATGTGAAATTGTCTCCTGAATGCAGAGAGCTGTTTGTCCATGTAGGAAGCAGCCCTACACACAAGCACACATCAACATGAAAAGGACTTAAAAAGACATGCAGGGTCCACTCACCCTCATCTTCATCATCTGCTGTTGCTGTCACAACAGGACTTCCCACATCCCTGTCCTCATCTACGCTGACCTCATACACTGACCGAGGAAATGCCGGGGCATTGTCGTTCACGTCGCTGACAAAAATCCTCACGTAGGCTGTGTCTAAGAAGGAGATGCAAGAGGAACACACAGAATAGAAATGGCAGTGGTGGAATATTGCATTATTCCAAACAGCTCACATACCTGACAAGCCTGCGAAAGTTTAAAAGCCCAATATAGAATTCCTTCTTAGTTTTACCTGTGTTGGGCTGCCCATGAACACCAGGTCTAGCAGATTCTGATAAGTCCTGAGACTGGACTTCAATCAAGTAAGAGGCTCTTTTCTCTCTGTCAAAAGATGCCTGGGTGTAAATAATTCCTGTCTCAGGTTCAATGGTGAAGAACTGATAATCTTCATTGGCATCTTTTAATATTAAGTAGTGAACCTAAAAAAGAAATTGTTAGAAGAGGTTACATTTTCAATTTTCATTTTTATGTCCAGGTGCTGTGACCTCCCCCTTCCTCAGTGGCCTCCTGGTTCTCTCTGCAAAGTAGCAATACTCTGAGGAAAGACAGTTCATCTGAACATATTTTTTCTAAGTATTTTGTTTATTTTGATATAAAAACTGCAGAATTCTCAAACAGAAGAACATCTGTATCAGTGATATCAAGGCCCATCAAGCCCAGTATCTAATCTCCAACAGTGGCCAGTAGGAGCAGTTAAGAAAGATCATGAATAACAGAAGGTGTCTGCTCAGCTTCTAGTAATCCACTGTGCTTCTGATCTCAAAAAAAAAAAAAAAAAACCACAAAAAAAAAAAAACCCAAAAACCACCAAAAAACAAAACCAAAAACAAACAAAAAAAAAACCAAAAAAACCCCAAAACACCCTAATAATTTGGGTCCTGTTCAACAAGACTGAGTAAATGAAAACCTCCACCAATGAAAGCTATTCACATTTTTCCCTGTAATAAAGGTCATTCTCTGAAAAAAACATCAGTTCCATCCCCACCCTCAAGTCATGCCCAGAGCAGCACCTGACTGTTCTACCACTCAGGTTGCTCTTCAGAAGCTACAAAAATGACAGTTCCAGAACAGCAGAGTCTCCACTAGCTAGAGTTTCTTCACAGAAGAGCTAGTAGGATTTTTAGATTGGCTCAGGAAAATGCAAAGAAAATGAGCAATTCCCTTCAGAATTCTGCTTTTCCCTAGGGTGGGGTCATTATTACTATGATGGTCAAATGTTGGTTTGACCAACAATGGTATTTAATCGACCATATTTAAAAGGCTGTGAATAACTGACAATAATCCCTGGTGGTCAATTTAAAAATAAGCTGAAGAGGCAGGAGTTTGAAAACATGTCCTGCAGCTACATCCACTTGTCTTGTCATGGGAGCAACCCTGAGAATCATGCAGCAGTGCTCTGTCATGGGTGCTGGATCAGGATGCGTTTCAGGACCCTGAGGTCACGAACCGCATCTCCTCCGCCTGCATCCCGTGAGATGCACACCACTAAGATGGACAAAGTGCTATAAGAAGTGCTGGTGGCTCATTGCCCTGCCTTCAACTGACTGCACATTCTCAGTAATTACAGCACTACAACCTGAGTATTATGAGGAAAAGAGCTGGATTAAAGTTCAAACCTGTCCATGTAGGCCAGAATCCAAGTCCATAGCTAACACCTGAACCACAGATGTGCCAACATCAGCTGCTTCTGGCACAGACACCTCGTAGTTAGAAGACATGAAGAATGGAACATTGTCATTGACATCTGAAAAAGGAGGTGATGAGGATCATGGTAAAAATATATTTGAAAACTTTTTTGCTTTACTGTTTTTTTTGATATTTTCCCCACAGTTGTATTTTGCTTAGAGGAAGAACTTACATTGGTTATAGTAATAAGCAATCCTGCTCTGGGTTTTCCCATTCTCATGGTAGCAGTCAGGAGACATTTTATAGACACTGGGCAGTTTCTAGGAGACAGTGGCCTAATGCCAGCCAAGATAGTGGCTAATGATTTGACCAGAGATATACTAAGTCCATGAATCCCAGGACCAGGAGGACTTTCATCCACACCTAAGTTACCGAAAAAGGAATTTTTCTTGTGAGCAGAATGAAGTTTCTGCCAAATTCTGGTACCAATAACTTCACTACAGGGAAAACCTTCTGGGACAGGGTCCATAGCCTACAATGAGGCTCAGACCCTGCTCTACAGCCTGAAGGGGTTTTGCACTGGTGGATTGCGAAAGACAGGACAATGCTGGGATAAAGTGAAGCAGGAAAGTTGGATTCCCTTTCAAATTACTACCCCCTTCTCATTTCCATGGTGGTGGGCAAGAAAAATGTTTTTGCTGGAGACTTAATTTATTCATATTTTCATCTGAATATCTGCCTAACAAAAGTAACTCCAGTAATCCTGCAAAAAAACAGGGATTAATATCAGATTTATAGTTTATGTGGATCTACTGGAACAGAGCCTTATGAAAAGATCCTACTATAAGGAGGTTTGGATCCAATTTTTGAAAATTGCACTTATCATAAGGATCCTTGCAATTTCGTTTCTAGATGCAATTTCAGTATGCAAAGGAAAATATGAATGTAACAAAAACCCTAAACAGATATTCAACACAAACCCACCCTATCTGAGCTGTTTCTCTTTCTATAGAACAGACTATTTCCAGTAATACTCATCTCCTTTCAATAGCTTGGGAACAAGTACTAGATTTCTCCTCCTTTTGAAAGAAAATCTTTCTAATTACCTTTACAAAACCAGGCACAGTGCTGCCTAGACATTCAAACAGCCCATTTTTGCACTATCACATCTCCACATTTGATAGTTGTACTTAGGAATTGTCTCAGACAGACCTGTTTAATGACTGCAGAACTTTTTACACTATAGAAATGTACAAAGCATTGAGGTGGCTTGGCATTTCATGGTTGTTACCTTAATGCGTGGCATTATACTAAAAATAATGAGAATATTTTTCTGAGCTGCAGCAAAGCTTACCTGTTATATTCACACAAACAGTGGCAAAGGAAGCTAAAGGAGTCATTGCTACGTTTTGTGCCCGGACTGTCAGGGTGAAAAACTTAGTAGTCTCAAAGTCAAGTGGTTCAGCGACTAGAAGAGAAGCAGATCCATCAGCTCTGTTTGGCTTCAGATAGAAACGAACTGGCATGTTAGTCTCTGGAACTTGGCCCTCCTCCAGGTTATACGTAACCCTGGGATCACCAAGAGGGGATGTGGCTTTGATGGTCTGAAGAAGAAAAGAGCCACCACATACATTCATGAAGCACGGGGTTGGAAGTGTTACATGTTGAGTTTGATGGCAGAAACATCAAACATACAGATGTGTATGTTCTCCAAGAACATACACACCTGTATGACTCAGGTAACAGACAAAATAGAAACATTTACTGAGATGAGTGTTATTTTACAATATCTAGGTTTGATGCAGGTGTTAAATCAACAAGAAATTTATCTGCCTGTAAATGTGCCAAGCCAGAATTGCAGCACAGCTATAGGAAATCCCTCCTCTCTCCTCCTTCCAAAGCAAAACTGATCCATAAGGAGACCATTTCTCCACTGAGTTGTACATTTTACCCAGCAAGTTACAGAATAAAAACTCAAACCCTAAATTGTTTCCAAGTGCTTCAATATTACATGCAGGAGGAGGAAGGCAGGAATTATGTGGCAATATATAGAAGACTAAGTCTTCTGTCCTTAAAGACTAAGTCTCTATGGGTTAAAAAGGAATTGGTTTGAGTCACAAGAGTCCAAAGCAAACTATGTCACTCCATGCTCTTGTGCTAAACTTAGAAAAGCTTTCAGAAAGACACAAGCAGATAGCACAGCCCACTGAGGATGAGAATGGAGGAGTGAGGAGCTGGCTCTTGGAGGGAACACACAAGAATTTCCTTCTCTGGCAGTGCACAAGTCTTGCTCCTGTGGAAGCACACCTTGAGGGCCATTACTGCAAGAATTCACTGGGAAAACTGCTGCCAGCTGAAATGCCACCCTATTCTGTGACAGGTACACCTGACAAACTTTAATGGGTACACAGCAGTGAAGGCTCATAAGGGCATAGTGCAATGCAGTAAGGCTGCAGAGCGGGCACCCATGAACTTCTGACTTAGAGCATAACAGAGGAAGCAGTGGAAGTGAAGAGGGAGGGAAGCAATCAAGCTTTTAACATACCACAATCTTGGTGTCACGAAGGGTGTTTTCGGGGATGGTTACCCAGTATGTGCTCTGCTCCCACTGGGGTGGCTGGCTCAGTGCACTGGTGACAGTCACCGTCAGCTCCACCGTGCTGCTTCTGTTCCCACCATCTGTCGCTACAATATAGCGGCTGATGCGCATTGTCTGGGAAACAAAGGCAGAGGATACTTGAAAACTATTTTGTACAAACCAAGAGATTGCAATTAACCCTCTGCAATGGATTTGAGGGGTTGGAGTCTCACATTACCTGGGGTAGTGGGCAGTTCACATAAACCCAGCCTGTGCTGGGGTTGATCTGGAAGTATTCCAGCTGATGCTCTAACATTGAGTACGTGACGGCAGCATTCACACCCTGGTCACTGTCATGAGCTGCAACTCGGAGGAAACTCATCCCCACCGGAGTGTCTTCACTAAGAAAGTCTTTGAAAAGACAAAGGTACTGTCAGCAGGTCTGCTCTGGTTTAGCAGGCTATATTTGTAAAGAAATACCCCTGTAAAACATCGTTGTTCCCTTCATGGGAGATTAAGTGTTTCTGTACTGAAGCAGGTTGTAAAGTATTGTCACCAACAGTGTCTGTAGTCCTCTTTTAGCTTCCCCTTCCCTCTCCCCTGCCACGCTGGGTTGTTAAGTGAGCTGCTGGTGGTGCAGATTTACTGACACTGCTGCTGCCAGCACGGTGCCACTCCACGGCGGCGCTGGCAAACCCCACAGCGGCTCTCATGCCCACTGCTTCGGATCACAGCCCAGCCTGCTGGGCTCAGCTGATGATCAAAGCAGGTTGGTGTGAATTGAATTAATCTTGAGTATGAGTGGTGCCAGCAGCACTGCCAGTGGGAGGCACTAGGTAATTGCAAAGCATAAAGACTCAGGTCACAGAAAACAGGCCTCCAACCCACCAGTGTTTTGGAAAAGCTGCCCAGGGCAAGGACAGTGATTATGTTATGTATGTCTCTTTCCTTAGGTTTCACTCCCTGTTCCCAGAAATCCACCTGTGTCAGAGATTGTGTCTTTCTGCCCATAGTTCTAGAGGCCAATCCTCCTTTGAACCTGCTCGCATAATTGTCATCTAAAAATCTGGCGGCAAAATCATGCATTTGAAGAGCCCACTGCACAGAAGAATAATTAATTTTGTCTTCCTAAAGCCTGATTTCTGGAAGGGACACCAACAAAATGATGGGAAATCATGAGCAGTCATTTCCTGTTCCTCTCCACTCTGTGAGGCAAGTTTCATATGAAACTATCACATCCCTGCCGGCTGTCTTCCTTCCACACTCTTCTTTACATTTCACTGATTTTTGGTCCAGCTCTTCCCTCGATCTTCGGCCATCCAGTCCCAGTTCCTCTTCCAAGTAGTTACTTGTGCTTGCCTGATTGTGTTTTTGAGCTGTTTCGTTGTACTAAGGCTCCACCAGCTCAGTGTATTAAAACTGACATTGGGAAGGCTGTTGCAGTTGGGTTTAGGCAACCCAGTCAGTCTGTTAATTCATGGCTTGTTCAGAAACTATTTCATATCTTTGATCTTCCTTATATGTGTGTCCTTTAGCATTTTTGATGTGGGGTAATCAGAACTGCACACTACTTATGAAGCAGTCATATTTTCTGTTTAGGTCCTCTCCTTTAATGTCTACAGTGTGTAGTAGTGGAGCAGAACAACTTTAAACAACAGCAACCATTTGCTCCATGAGCAGTAATTTGAGATTTAATTGGTTTCACTTGTCCCTGTGTCATTTAATTGTCCTGGGATTCTTGTGTTTGGTATGTCAGTAACAGACAAAGCTAATCTCACAAGAGATTTACCAGCACTAAGATAGATTAATGAAAATTGAATTAACTGCCATAAACCGCTGTAAAATTCTCCTTTTTTGTGTTTATGCTTTTGGGGGTGTGTGTGTGTGTGTGTGTTTATATTTATGCTGTCTTTAGCAGCCAAACTGTTAAATTGCATTGTAATAAAAAAAACCAAAGATACTTGGAAGGGTGGTAGTCTCTCATTTCATGTGCTTTGCTTGCTTCTGACACAACTTTAACGTTTACTGTACCATCCCTGCTACAGTTTGGCATTTCTTTAATGTCTGTTTTGCAGACAGATGATAAGATGCATGGCTAAATCAGGAATTTAACCAACATCCTAGAGCTGAGAGTAAAGAACCAGCAGTCTCCAGGATAAATAGAAAACTATGACTAATGGCCTTTGATCTTGTTAGGGAAGAAGCTATTTTTAATTCTGTGACGTTCAAGCATTGATTACTTATGTAGAGATGCTGGGAAAGTGCTAGGCATAATGTGACCTCGTTATCTGCAGGTTTGCCATCTCAAAAAGCTGCCTTTGCTTCAGGACCTTTGCCAGCACCCTCTGTTCATGAAAAAAGAAAAAAAAATCTGCCTGTTCCTCAAAGTGCTGAAGCCACCATAATTACAAATGCAACCTCTCAGCTTCACAGCTTTTGAAAAAGAAGAATCCTGGGCAGTTTCACCTGAAGGACATGTGTGATGGTAGAATAGAAAGGTTCATCTTTGCACAACCATTACCTCTCCCTCAGGGATTGTCTGTTCCGCTCAAAAATATTTCTCTCCAGAAAGATCATTCCTACTCAACTTCTCAGTGCTGCTTTGGCCAGGTTTGCAGAAGACACTGGTAAGACTACAGAAACAGCTATTCCAAATCTACACATTTTAATGAATTTGGCACGTACATACACACTACAAGGTACTTCAAAAGGTGCAACACAATTTTCCTTCTGCCCTTGTACATAAGTCTGAAGTGTGGATGTATATTTAACATATTTCCCAGCAGGTCACTCCTTAAAGTCCTAAAATATAAACATCCAACTTATTTTTGATTCCTTCTAAAATGCTGGCGTCTGTGATGTTAAAGACAATTTTCTTATAAACCATCTTCATTTTAATAAGGCATTGGTCATTGCTTTGCCCTCCATGACATTTCCACACAAGTGGCAAAAAAACTCCAAAATGAAGTTGTTGGCAGATGCATCAGCAACAATTTTTTTCCCCCATTTTCAAGCAATTATGCAAGGAAGGGCCTGTTCCAGTGCAACAACTAGAGATTGTTGGATGACATGACTTGTGGATGACATTGCGTGTGGATAGTCCAAGTGTAATGAAATGCAGGATTCTACTGGAGAAGCATCAAGTCAAATTAAACAAAAGACTGATGTAAAGCATATCATGTGGGGATGAAAAAGGGAATGTCACCAGGTCAAATGGGAAAAGCTAGCTCAGCAGGACAGACACAGCAGGCATTGGCTCCCAGCCAAAGGCAGCCTAGAAACCAAGGATTCTGTGCTGTTTGACAAGACATAAATGCACTTCAGTCTATTCAAAGAGAGATACTGTGCTACAGAGACACAGAGGACAATTGTACTTCTGGTCAGGGTTGATGATTTGCCAGCTAGGATGTCATGTTTTGTTTTGGGACATCAAATAAAAATTCAGTGCAGAAAAAAGCTGGGCAGAGAAAAGCTGCCAAGAGAAGGGATCGCATCTGCCTCATCTGTGGGAGTGAAGTATGTAAATGTTTTTAAGAGAACTACAATGAGTAAAGAGCACTGGTTAATTCTGCACATTTCCACTGATGATGGGTTACACAGTAACTGGCTTAGTGGGGAACAAAGGAAGATCGGTCACCTAGCTGAGCACTGTTACAAGGAATAACCCTCTAACGAGATTCCCGTGGCAGTAGCGGCACAGGCAGTTAAGCAACACTCACACTGATAGCGGCTGTTCTCAAACTTGGGATCGTTGTCGTTGACGTCGGCGATGAGGACGGTGAGCTGGCACACGCCGATCAGCGGCTCCCGCGCCTGGTCGGTGGCAGTGACAGACAGGGTGTACTCCCTCTGCTTCTCCCGGTCAAAACTGCGCGTGGTGGTGATGACTCCTGCAAACACAGACACCTCCTGTGCTGCCTGGCACAGCCTCAGGACTGAATTTGCAGAGAGCAATCTGCACATCTCCTGCGCGAAAGGAAGCTCTGACTGCGCGCAACACAGCCGTGAAGATCGATCCTCACCGACCCTGCAACGCGTGTCTTGGACCAGAGCAACTGCAGTTCTCTTGTCTCTCCTCTCCCCACATGCCTCATGCCACCTTTTTCCTGCTGCCCTGATAAGAAGCTCAGTCTGAGTATTTTGTTATCTCATGGCTCAAGGAGCACAGAAGGACTTTCTCCTTCTCATTGAAGGGCCTCTCCAGGTTCACTCCAGTGACAGTCCGAGTAACTGAATCAGCTCATTATTACTTTGAGGAAGAGTCACACCACAGAAGACACAAGTGATATGACCAAAGTAACCTCTGCTACAGGAGTTGGAGGCTGTCTCATTGAACGGATTAAAACTGGGTAAAATCATATAGTGGATAAATCAAACAATTTTCTCCAAATCTTCAGGTTTCCTCCCTACTAATCAAGTCTCTCCCTTCCTCAGCTATTTTCTTCTGGTTAGCAGATTTCACACTGGCCTTCTTGAGGCCACTTCTAGACCTATTTCTCTCCTATGCTCAGAGTTCTTCAGCTCTGTTGTAGTCCTTTCCAATCTCCTGCACAGTCCTGGACATAACAATATCCCAGTTTCCTATTTTGACTCTAGAAACATCAACAACTACATAACATTCTCATTTGAAATAAATCCTATGTAAAGATATCTTTGCCCTGTTCTGGTATGAGGGTTTTGCCTGCAGTGCACTGGATCTCCTATTTGTGCATGAGATGAGAAATAAACTGTGGTCACATCATAGGGAAGAATAAACTTAACTTGTAAAAATCTCATTTTCTGCTCTGCATTTTTATAGCTACCCTTGATCCAAATAGGAAGGTAAGTGATACAGAACACATTTTTATCTTATTGAACTGGGATTTGTTCTCCTATTTAATTTGCATTTGGGATCCCTGATATAAGAAGGATGTGGATCTGTTGGAGTGAATCCAGAAGAGGGGCATGAAGATGATCAGAGGGTTGGAAACCTCTCCTGTGAACACAGACTGAGCTGGGATTTTTCAGCCTGGAGAAGAGAAGGTTCCAGGGAGACCTTACAGCACCTTCCAGTACCTAAAGGTGGCTTACACAAGAGCTGGAGAGGGTAGCTGTGGGCATGTAGTGATAGGACAAGGGGTAATGGCTTTAAACTGAGGGAGAACAGGTTTAGATTAGGAAGAAATTCTTCACTGTGAGGGTGGTGAGACACTGCCCGACACAAGTTGCCCAGAGAAGCTGTGGAAGCCCCATCCCTGGAAGTGTTCAAGGCCAGGTTGGATGGGGCATTGGGCAACCTGGTCTAGTGGAAGGTGTCCCTGCCACAGCAGGGGTGTTGGAAATAAATAATCTTTTAGGTCTTTTCCAACCCAAACCATTCTATGGTACTATGATTTGAATCACTACAACCTTCATTAAATCTAATCTAATCTAATCTAATCTAATCTAATCTAATCTAATCTATGTGCATGGGTATTTACATACCCTGAGCATTTTCCAGTGTTTTTCCTGTCTGTCACAGCTAACTCTGTAGTTACATGGTTAAGCATGAGCCCACATGAACATACTGATACAGTGGCATTTTCATTACAATACAATGTACAATTTTCATTTTTTCTCAGTAACCTGAAGCTACTGACCTGTGTCTGGGTCAATGCTGAAGCCTAGGGAAGCTCCATCTCGGTGCATGAGCCCATACTTCACCTCTCCATTGATGCCAAGGTCTGCATCATAGGCTTCCACCTGCAGCACACGCGTGCCTGGAGGCTGGTTCTCCAGAACCCAGCTGCTGTCACTGTAGTAAGTGCACTAAAAATACACCCAAACATCCGACCCTAAATATTACACAGAGTCACGTGAATCTGCTGCACAGTGTCAATATTTTTTCCAGCAGGTCTGGGAAAAACTTGGAAGGAAATTACTACTATTACTTATTCACACAAATAAATCAGTCTCTAAGGGAGAGGAAGGAAAAAGGAGGATGAAGATTTTACACTTCCTCTAGGAAGAGAGCTGTCTTCTGTTCACTTACAAGTTCATTCTGCTCTGCACACACAGACCCTTCAGCCCACCAGCAGCCACCAGTAGCTATGGAGACTCTACTACCCCAGAGATAACTTAAATGGGGAAAAAAAATCTGCAGAAAGACATCTTACCTCTCTAAAGACAGGCTTGTTGTTATTGATGTCATTAACTCCTACAATAACCTCAGCAAAACTGCTGAGAGGAGTGGGTCCCCCCGAGGCATTGTCATCTATTGCAGTGACATTCAGGGTGTACTGTGGCCCTTTCAGACTGGGTGGTGGGTTTCTGCGGAGTTTAATGATACCTGAATTTGGAAGCATAAAGTGTCATGTTAATTTACTCTGTAAACACACAAAATCAAGTGAGCATCACATTTCTCCGTCACGGTATTGCTGGCTCAGTTTGTATTTTGGTTGCAAAGCACAGTAACGTATCATCTTAGTCTGCACAGGCTTGGACCAGGATCCCAAGTTTTGGCTGATAGTTGAAGAACAACCATCATATCAAAGAGCTAATCCTCACTGATACAAAGCATCCCCATTTGCAGATTATATTAATATGGTGCTTTCTTATGGTTCTTGACATACAGGTGGAGCAGAGCCACTAGAGATTAGCAAACAACTGAGTTCTAAACCCTCTTTCCTTACCTTTCTGGCTATCCAGCTCAAAGTTGCCCTCCTCATTGCCTCCAGTAATCAGATAAAGCAGCCCATCTCCATCAGGGTCCTCTGCCCGAACAGTAGCCACCAAGGTGCCGGGACCGGCATCTTCCGAAAGGAAAGTCCTGTAACTGATGGAATAAGGGAGTAATGGCAACACACAAAGTATCAGAATCACCATCACCGTGTTAACCATCAGCAACAGTATGGACTCCTTATGAATGGTTTTTAAAAGATTTGGGCATGCAACCATGGAGTCTTAAACTGGTTCAAGATATGACTTAGGTCTTCTTTGTTCAACATTTGGTACTTATTTTAGGATTGTAATCCTGTGCTTTCAGTATACATAATTTTGAAGGATCTTTTGGAGGATAACAATATGCACCACAATACATTGTACTGAAAAACAGGATCATATATCTACTAAAGTTGAGAAAAAGGACTAGTATCTGCCATGCAGTGTTTCTTATGCCCCTATATGTTAATGGAAAGCATCAGATACTACAGAGATGAATGTAAAAAAGTATTTAATTTTGTAAATGAATATATGTGTGTTTTGTATTTAAAATATGTTCAGACTTCAAAGTTGTGCAAAGAATAGAAATTGTCTTGATTGAGGACAGGAAAGAGGAGTCTTAAACAAGGAGGGGCTCATGAAATTAGCTTACAATACAATCTGTTGTTGCTAAAATTAAATTTTAGTAGTAGTTTGCTAACTAATGTATTTATTTGTCACCTAATTTATACATGGATAATCACTTTGAGACCTAGGAGTGCCAACACAGTCAAAATCATTCCCTGTATAGGTAGGTCTTTGATTCATTCTGTTCTCTCTCTATAAAGTCAATACACTGGTATCACAAATGATGTATTTTTTATATACAATCTAGAAATGAAAGTCCAACTCCTAAAACCTTTCTGTACAGAAATTACCCTTCAGTTTCACTGGTACTTACAGTCACACAAAACAACATTTGGCCCAGTGCTATTAAGGTTACATGTCAGAGCAGTATCTTTAAAAAGCAGAGCAGGTGCTCAGGGTGCCTTACACGGCCTGGGAGAAGACGGGCGCCTCGTCGTTGACGTTGGCCATCCGAATGCGCACGGACGCCGTCCCCGTGCGAGGGGGGTGTCCTCTATCCACAGCGATCACCACAAACTCGTACATGTGGTTGGCTCGCTCAAAGTTCAGCCTCTGGTTAGAATTGACGACCCCGTGACGTGTGATGGAAAAATCAGTGCTCTGGATGAAGTAAGAGATCTCAGAGTTGGAGCCAGAGTCGCAGTCTGTTGCAAGCACTGTTAGAGAACACATTTAACAGAACAGAATAATCATACTGCAAAGGAGGTTTGCTTATGCTGTTTGCCACCAAGCCAGCTCTGTTTTTTTGTTAGTTTTTGAGAACAGGCATCACCTAAATCTGTTTCATCCATAAAAGGGATTTTTTGTTGTTTTGTTTTTGTTTTATTGTTGTTGTTGTTTTTTGTAGTTACAGTCTGGGAACTTAGCAGGGGGCTGGGAGTGAAAAATCAAAACAACTCTTCCCTCTGCTCCAACCCAGCCTGAGTGATCTCAGCCAGTTGAATTTGCAAGAGAGCTGTGATCCCAGCACTGCACAAAATGCTCTGTACAAATAGCAGTCAACACTGGTAATTAGCACACGATCAGTAGGCACGTTGGTTAACATTATCAGTCATAAACTGGTTCCTCACTCTTTCCAGGAATGCCATGTTCAAATTTAATTAGCTCCCAGCTAGTTATGTACTTTTCAATTACCTGGTGCTTCAAGGTACGAAGAGTGATTAAACATTCCTCCCCAGTAAGTGTTTATTCAGTACACTGAGTGTCCCATCTGCTCAGGAGCAGCAAACCAGCACAACAAAGCATCAAAAGTGATTTTTAAAAGCAGAAGCTCACCTCCTCAATTACCTTGCAATTTTTCTAGCCTAACAATGAGGCTTCACATCATACCCACACTGGTAACAAACAAACTCCTTATTCTACCAATAGGATCCAGATGCAGCCACCGTGGTAGCACACAGCTTTGTGGAAGCAGAACAGTGATTGCAGTGCATGGACACCCCAGCAAAAGCTGCAGCATCACCCACAGAGGGGTGGGGGACAGAAACAACCTGTCTCTATCAGAATACTAACTCAAAATAGGAAAGGAGCAGAGAATTATTTCAAAAGTACACTGAAGAACTGTTCTACTTAGCTGCAAAAAATTTCAACTGCATCTGTCTGTGGAAAGTTACTCATCTTGTTTACAAGGATATTTAGAGTGGTTGTAACATTTTGTTTTAAATCTCTCCAAATTGTGCTGTGAATAAATGTTTGTTTTACAGACTACAAAATCAAGGGCTTTAGAATTAATCGCTTTCTTGCTGCAGTGACAGACAAAATATATTAAAAACTCAAAGACTAAAATGACAGTGATTTAAATCTGTCAAGTACAGTGGTTAAGTATTGTTTTTAGAAAGGCATGCAGAACATGAAAAACTTTTTTGATTTGAAAAATTCAGATTTAATCTACAGCCATTAGTGAGCCATTTAACCAGTCACAGAAATACATTCTATGTGCTTAACGATATGCTTCTTTTCCCCCAGATGTTTTCTGGCAGATAAGGAATGTGGCGCTTACTTGTACATGACAGAAACGTGCCTTACTTCACAACAGCACCTGGGAATTCTATTCCCTTCCATTTCCTTCCACCCTGGAAACTGGTGTGCATTGCAAAGGATATTTTAAGGATCATAAGCCAGCCACAAGCAGCTCTGTGCTGGCTTTGCACAGGTTCTGAGCTAGCTTAGTGCAAGCTAACTCTGGCTGAGCCGCCAGCTACAGCTCCAAGCCTTGTTCTGCTGGCACAGCGACGCAGCTGAAGGCTGAGCGTCCTTCTGAGAGCACCCTCCGTGCTCCAGACTTCTCGTGTGCTAAAACAAAAGCAGCTGAAAACTGAAACCGATGTTCGCATCATCCACAGATGTAACAAAAGAATTTACCACACCACCTTTTTCACTGCCACAAACAGCTCCAGGAAAGCCCAGAATGGTAAAAGCTGTCTCATATTTGCATGTATTTTTGTTTGCGGGTCATTCTGAGGCTGCAACATCCCATCCCTCAAGGAGCTACAGTGAGGGTAAGAGCTCTTTGTCTTTTTTTCCTGAGATACTTGGCTTGGCAGTCAGAGTTAGTGGCACAGGTCTCATCCTGAACAAGGTACAGCTCCCTTGCAGCCACTAACAACCCTGCTCAGCCCTTCCACAGCAAGTGAGTCTTCACACACCCATTTCTACTGACTGTCACTATACTTCCACCTCACATTTTCTTTTCTAAGATGGCTCTTACTCTTGAAATGTACACCGTGTGGCAAGACAACAACTGGGATGCAATTGCACAGCTTTGACATTCTGCTTTCTTTGGACATGGGGCATATGTTTCTTCCCCCACAAGTGGAATTTTGATGAGCTTTACAGGTCCTCTGGACAGAAGAATATTCATGTCTTTGAGGAAAATCACATGCTTAGGAATTTTAGGATTTGGTTATTCTGATCAATTTCTTTCTTCCCAAGAGCAATTAAATCTAAAAATTAAGTATGACAAGGTCTGAACTCTCTTAGCACTTGTTTAGCGAAAGCAGGCCCTGCAGCCCCCTTACACAAGGGAAGCTAAACTTCTTATCTCCTCTGCAACCTGCAGAGCTCAGCTCCAGCTTTGGGAAATCTACATTTTCATCTTTTTGCTAAGTCTTGCCTTGGCACATACTAATTTCTCAGGGTTCATACCCCCTGAAGTCTTTTATCAGCATACTGTTTTAGCCTCTAAAAATGTCACCTGTGCAGTCAGGGTTTATATGCAAGTGACACATGGCCATGTTAAAAACAACAAACATGGGATGATGACTGGTAAGCCACAGCCTTAAATAGAAGTTCACAGGCTTTCAAAATACTTTTCCTTTAACACTTTGCAAGTCAGTTATAAAGCATTAATGCCTATTTGACAAAACTAGCTGCCCATTTGAAAAAGCCCAGGTTTTTTCTTAACACATTAAGAAAAGTAAAACTAATTGCAGCTTCTTCTGAGACACAAAAAGATGATCAAGATGAGTTAGACAGCTACAACATTTAAAGGAAATGAAGCCACTTCCTATCAGCTGCTTTAACTGCCCTTGGATACCACAGGATCTCTCCTTGGGCACAGGACACTCACATCACACACAGCTCTACTTCCATGATAACTAGAAGTCATCCACAGACTGCCAAGAAAGCTGCCATCCACATCTTACCAAGGCAGTGCCTGTGGAAGACAGCACTTCCAGAAGATGAAAAGGGAACGATCTAGCAGGTCTGTGGCAAGACTGAAATGAGAGGTGACAGGAAGGTCCCCACCTTGCAGAAGAGACGTGCCAACAGGAATGGTTTCAGGAACGTTGTCTCTGCTGTAAATGGAGCGCTGGAATTCAGGAGAACAGTCGTTTTCGTCGGTGATATGGACCATGACCTGAGGAAAAAGGACACACTGAGAATGGATTTTAGCTTCTACACTGCTAAAAGAGCACCTCTTTCTGGGCACTGCAGTGGCAGTCAGTGCTTTTGCTGCTGTCCCGTCCTTACAACTCTGATGCTATTCTTCTCACACTACTGCTCTAACACAGAGAAGTATTTTCTCCTCCACTCCCAAGATGGGGCTCAAAGCCAAAATCTAGTAACAAGAGGTATTTGCAGAGCCCAGATGTGAACCCAGATCAGAGCCCAGATTTCTGCCTGTACTACAAGGCTCCTCCCTGCCCAGCATCCTCACGAGTGTCCTGGGCTATCTCCCTGTGTAACTGGTCCCGGACCAAGTTTTTGCAGACCATGGGTAGGACATGAAGAGATTCATGTACCTCAGTCACACTGCTGAGAGTGCTCTCAACTTCCATGGCTTTCAGAAGGAGGTGGTACAGGTGGTGCTCACTCTCGTAGTCCACGGGGTGGGTCAGGCTGAGCTCTCCACTCTCTTGCCTCACTCGGAAGAGCCCAGAGGGGTTTGTCAGGAGAGTGTAGGAAAGAGGCTGGCTCTGGAAAGAAACAGCCTCAACAACTGCTACTCTGCAAAGAACGAGAGAACAACCCTTTGCTTCAAAACAATAACAATAAAAGCTGTCTCCTCAGCACCTAGAGGAAGGGGATAGGATGAGGAAAGGGGTCTTGCTCACTCTCTGTCAATGCTTGGCTCAGTTTTGTATTCAGACTGGAAACCCCTTTTGCTACAGGGAGCCCATCTACCTTCTCTTCTCTCCTCTCACCAAACTTATTCATTGATACAGTAGTGCTGACAAAAAAAACCATTTCAACCCCACTAACACTAAAACATTTTTTCTTCCCTATTGTAGCTTTTTAAATATTTGACAGCAGTTACTGGTCTACCCCCAGTTTCTCAGTTATTCAGAATAAGTTACTTACTATACTTCTGATTTTCTCTGTAGTTGTATATTTAGAAAAGAAATGGGTTTAGACATGGATAGGAAACCCATGGAGCACAGGGCTTTCCAGATCCTGCTGTCCACCTTGGCAGGACATCAAAGGAATGTTTGCCTCCCTACTGTGACTCCTGTTTTGAAGTTCTACCTCTCACACCAATCTTTCACCAGCATAATACACTTTTAGCTCATCTCACTGAAAGCTCCTGGGAAGTAGAGAAATTTCCCTCCTCCTTCTCATTCAGTCTCTCTTAAGGATTAGTGGCACATCTCCAGCAATTTATCCTAGGTCATCAGTTTATTTTGAGGTTTCCTGCTCCTCAGAGGCCTTATGGCACTGTTCCACCTGCTCCTCAGAGGCCTTAAAGCCCATTCTGCTCTCAAGTAGCTGAACAGTGACAATAAACCCAGAGCATCTCCTCACTGTGGCTTGGCTTAGCCACTCTTCATGCAACAGCAGAGCCCCTCGGAGACTGAGCTTTATCTACTCGTACTTCACACTGGTGCTGTTATCTCAAGAGTCTGGCAATGACTTGTCTTTCTAGAAATTTAAATACAAGTCAAACAGGACATAAACAACTCCAGATCTGGTTAATTAAAAGACTGTTTTCCAAGCATTTGTTTAAATCACCAGGAGATGCATAGCCAGTAGTTTGGCTATTCTAATTCATGATGCAATGCACTAAAACCCCAAAAGCATTAAAATAATTCCAGCGTCCCAGACCACCTGTGACACATGGAGACTCATGTCACACTGGAAAAGCATCAAAAGAGGCATAATTTCTTTTAGAAAACACAACATTATTTTTAAAGTGTGATACACAAATGCATATGCATGGCCCTAAGAAGCAAAACCACAAAAGTTTCACCCTGCTGTGCTCTGTGAAGCTCCTCTCAGACTGCAGGGAGGGAGTCACCTAAGCAAGTACAACTCACTTTTCTCCTGCTGGAGTGTTTTCAGGGACAAACACGCTGTAGGACATGTTAGTGAACTGTGGAGGTCGGGAGCCGGCCAGGATGGAAACGGAGGCGTAGGGGCTTTTGTTGCCGTGCTCATCAGAGGCTTCCACGGTAACCACATACTCCTTGTTCCATGTCAAAGGCAGGCCAGTGGTCATGATCATGCCAGTGTCCTTATCCACTCGGAATCGCTCTTCACCACCTATCAACATGTGCACAGAGCTGGTCTGAGACATGCCCCACAGCAAGAACATTTGCACTTCACCATTTCAAAGTAAGCCATCCTCAACACATCCATCTCTGTCCTTGTATCACTACTTTTTACGTTTCCAGTTGTCCACCTTATCTTTCACTCACACTGTTTTGTTGACCGGCAGTGTAAAAGAGACAAGAAGGAGTAAGAAATGGAGCCTTAAGCTAAAAGTAAAGCTGCCATAAATTTCAAAATAAGCAAAGAAAATGGCAACAAGATTCCCATCCACGTAACTTTTACTTACAGCACTTCTACTTGCTGTACTTGCTGTATCATTAAGGATTCCCCAAGGGAAAAATCTACCCATGAAGTTGGAAACCTGGTAAGCAACTAAACAGAATCTCAGGGTTTTTTTTCAGACTGGCCCTACCTGCAATGAGTGTGTAAGTTATGCCAGCCGTGGTGTTCTCAGGGCCGCTGCCACGTGCGACCAGCTGGTAGATGAGAGCGCCTTTGCGCGCATCGGGGTCGACACGCGCCAGGTACGGGTACGGGTACATGCCCCAGGACAGAAGCTCCTCTTCTGGGGCAAGGAGAGTCACGTGGCAGAGGTACCAGTCGTCATCTGCAAAAGACACACAGACTTCTAGACAGCTTGGTCACCAACTTTAGTCAGGGATGCTAAGATCTTATCCATTAGCATCTGTAAACAAACTTACAAGGAAGCTTCCACTGCAAAGGACATGTAGAGATCTAATCACAGTATTTTTTACCTCTAGGGAGACCTATATTCCAGCCTTTTTAATTCACAGCAACTAACAGATGCTAAAGGTATATATGGGCTTCTTGAAGAAATTTTCCTAAGCACATTTGTATAGGATTCAAAGTGACCCCCATGGCAGGGAGAAATGATGAGAAGGACTCCATTGATATCAGAAGGCTAATTAATTACTTTATTATACTATATTATTCTGTATTATATTACACTACATTTAAACTGAAATTGTACAAGCACTCAACTTTACAAAATCTCGTGGCTGTCAGCTGACAGTCCCGACACACACACATGGATTCAATTGGTTAATGAATTAAAACACTTACACTAGAATTTAATTACTAATTTTTTTTAGGTAAATAATCTTCTACAACGTATTTCACTTGTGCACAAACACAGGTGCAGCAATTGAGATAAGAATTGTTTTTTCTTTCTCTGAGGTTCCTCGCTGCGATTCCCGGAAAATATCCTTGGAAAGTTGTGCCTTGCTTTTCTCTGTGAAGAGAAATGCAGCCACACATTTGTGTTCTAAAAGCGGCCTTAAGATTCTACTTCAAATTAAAGAATAAAGTTGAATAAAAAGAGAAACTACATGTAGAAAGGGGGTGGGTAGAAAGGTAAATAGGAGAAATGCATGTTTTCTGCCTGTTAAAATATGATCATATACTTCAACAAACTGCACTGAGGTTGCAGGTCTGTTAAGGGCTACACCCCTACAAAATGGAACACCCACCCAGGTGTGTGTGTCTCATACAGGAAACCCTTCAACTCTGCCTTCAAGAAGGCCATTTCACACAGGATGGAAGAAGACAGGAGCATGTGGACAAAACCAGCACCAAAAGCAAGAAGTAAGCAAGAAATTCCAAACAATTTTAGGTGTGTGTCTCAGGGGTGTGATACTAAATAAAAGACTACCCACAGATAGACATTTCCTGACACACCAGACCTGTACCTACAAGCAGCCTTAACCTGCAGTAAAAATACACACTAGACAAATTTCCCAGAGATAATCATTCCCACGAAGGAAAAAACTTAACTGAAGTTTTGTGGGGCTTTAAAGTATTTAAAATCATTTAAGACATGGTTTCCTCAGTTTTCTTAGATTACAAGGTTTCTGGTTTTCTCATGTACCAGCACTGCATACAGGAGAACATTGGTTCACTTTTTTTTTTCCCTCTGTATTGCTGTGTAGGACAAGGCACAACCCACAGCAGGAGTTAGTAGCTCATAAGAGCAGCTGGAGCAGTTGCTATTTTATCTATAGCCAAGAAGGAGAATTGACAAATACATGTTCTAATTCAGACAGTTACAGACTGTGTTATTTTGCTAGTAAAGTGAAAAAACTTGTAGGCATGAGCATTTAAAGATATTTTTGTTGACTTATTGGTCTAATTCAGGCAGTTCTAATTTCTGCAGAGATTGAATATCTAGCCAAGTATTTTTCCCATTTAGTGAAACCTGGAGAATGATTCAAGAAATTATAATTACACAGATTATTCCTAATATTGCTCTATGTAGGTGATCCAATTGTTAAGTACCAATCAATAATGAGGTCCTAATCCTGCTGTAAATATTGTAAAACCCACCAAAAGTCAACAGTAAAACAGAGATTTATGTTTTAAAAAAGACAGACAAATTAACAAATTTCACTGAGTTCAGGACAGCATGATAGGGAAAACATGAGTGTTGTTCAAATTAGCCATAATTTTCAGGACTTTTACAAACACTTCACCTTCCCTCTCTATGAGAGGTGTATTTAAATAGAAACATAGAAGATTTTAAGTTGGAAAAGACTCTAAGATCATCAAGTCCAACCATTAACCTGGTACTGCAAACTTCACAACTAAACCTGGGATTCACCATCCCTGGCAATGTTGAAAAGCCATGTGGACATGGCATTTGAGGACATGATTTAATGGTGAACATGGTGCTTGTGTTAGGCTGGCAGTCAGACTCGATCATATTAAGGGTCTTTTCAAACTTTAAGAATTCTACAATTCCATGAAACCAAAAATGCCACAGCCACATGTCTTTCAAATACCTCCAGGATGGTGACTCAACCACTTCCCTGGACAGCCTGTTCTAATGCTTGGCAGCCCTTTCTGTGAGGAATGTTTCCCTAATATCGAATCTAACCCTCCCCTGGCACAGCTTGGGGCCATTTTCTCTTGTGCTATCCCTTGTTACTTGGGAGAGGAGACTTGGGAGAGGAGCCCCTCCTGGCTACAGCCTCCTTTCAGGCAGTTGCAGAGAACAATAAAATCACCCCTGAGGCTCCTTTTCTCCAGGCTAAACACCCCCAGCTCCTCAGCCATTCCTCAGAGGACTTGTACTCCAGACCCTTCCCCAGCTCTGTTGCCCTTCTCTGGACATGCTCCAGCCCCTCAATGTCCTTCTTGTACTGAGGGGCCCAGAACTGGACACAGGACTGGAAGTGTGGCTTCACCATAGCTGAGTCCAGGGGGACAATCCCTGCCCTGCTCCTGCTGGCCACACTACTGCTGACACAGGCCAGGATGTCATTGGCCTTCTTGGCCACCTGGGCACACACTGGCTCATGCTCAGCCCTCACTGAACCTTGGTAAAATTGTGACACTCAGCAAAGCCTCAGATCACAGACTCATGGGATGGGTGAGGGTGGCAGGACCTCTGGAGATCATCTGGTCCAAGCACACAGCTCAAGCTGGGCTACCTAGAGCTGGCTGCTCAGAAAAATGTCCACAAGGCTTTTGAAAGTCTCCAAGGAGGGAGACTCCAAAACCTCCCTGGGCAATCCTGTGAACTAAAGTTCTAGGGGCTGGATTTCAAAAAGACATGGACCAGCTGGTAATTGTCCAGAGAAAAACCAAGAGCATAACCAGAAAGAATGCCCTCCAAGAGAGGTTAAAAGACCTGGAGATTTTCAGGAGACTGCAAGAGGCATGCAAACAGTGATATAAGAGGCTTAAGGACTAAGGTATGAAGTCAGTCAGCTGTTCCGTAACCTGCAAACCAAAAAATAACTAACTCTCATTGCGAAGGAAAAGACTGGCCTTAGATGTTGGGCGTGGAATCCCTCAGCACCTTTTTAATTGTAAGGACAATGGAGCCCTTGATAGTGGCCAGAGAGGTGAGACAGCCTCCACCACTGAGATCTTTAAAACCTGACTAGACAAATATCTGCTGGCAATCACTTTGTTGTGACAAAAGCTGCCTCTAGGCAGGGGCATGGAACCAGCAAGACTGTTAAATCCTTTCCATCACACATTAATCTCCCTGCCCTTCAGCTTGTGCATCTCATTGATTTTTGAGGCATATATGTCCACATGTCACTCATTCCCCTGCAGCTTCAAGGAACTTCTAACATAAACATTCTTTGGGCTTTGTGTTTTATCTTTGCTGTTTGCTTAAGGGTAAGAAGGGAGAAAAGGAGTGAATGGCAGTCTAGAAACAACCAGCACCACACATGAAAGGAAAAACATGGGATGGAGCCAAACTTGGAGGGCTGTAGTACAGCAGCAGGGGTAATAAACTTCAACTATAGGGTGGAATATCTTTCTGCAGCTGAGACTGGCTCACTTCTTCAGGCCCTCAACATTTATTTCAGATTTTCAGACTTGAAGCTGTTTTCTCCATACAAGTAAACAAAATTTAAATTGAAGCAACCTGCAAGCATGCTGACAAAACAGTCCAGGTTATGTCTATATAGATCAGAGCTCTAATTCTAGCAAGGCATAAATGGAAGGAAAGATACAAAGAACAGATTTTACCAATTCAAGTCCAAAACCCTAAAAAAGCAGTGTAGAACATGGTCTGGAGACTAACAGGAGGTCAGTCAAACAGCACTAATTTCCCCTATCATCCAGAAAGAGCTGTTCAGAAGCAGCACTATGAGTAGGGACATTTCTGTTCTGGTCACTGCCCTTTGCACACACACCAGGTGAGAGAAATTCAAGGATTTTAAGGTGTTACAGACACATGGCAATCAGATACAGTGTAAAATTATCACACTGTCTTGAAACGAGTCGGTGAAACAAAACCAGCCTTGACAAAGTAGAATTTTTCCCCAGGAATGCTTTGGGTTTTCAACTGTCATAGCTGCAAAGGCATTAGCAGATCAAGTCTCTGAAATCAATAGTGGTTTATTTTGTTCCTGACACAACCACAGCATCCTATTAAATCAAAATGCAGCTTCACCCAGTGATGTTGCAGTTCACTCAATTTTATCAATATGAATTATCCACTGCAAGGAACGAAATCAGGAAACCAGACTATCAAGAGGACAGTCCGAGCTCTGCACCACGCATTGGAAAGAGTCTTGGTAAGATCAGTCTGGAAGAGAATATCAAGGAGTGCTGATTTTCCTGGAGATACTGGTGTATCGCCAAAGCTTCAGCTTTACCTCCTGTTTACATCTCAAAAAGACATGTAAACAAAAGGGATGGCAATCAGTTGAGGGCATGTTAAGTAAAATTGTTAGGATGCAGCAAGTGCAAGAGTGAGGGGAATGAAGAGATGCTAAGTTTGTGTCTTGGAAGGCTTAACACTCTTCAGCAGATCAGAGCACCTACACGCACACCTTCCTTGGACAATAATATGAAAGCAAAGAAAGAACTGGAAAGGGAGGGTTTTGAAACTGCAAGTGGCTATTCTTGCAAGCCTGTATCAATTTCACTCCTTTCATCATTTAGTTTCCTCCCTCACCATAAGAAGAAACATAAGAGAAGAGAATCTTTTCCTAAGACTGGGATTAGAGCTGCACTGGCTGATATGGGTTTGAGGGGACTAATGCTGGAAAATTAAAAACTAAAAAATGTGCATTAAAAATGGTAGTTTATGTTTTGTTTCTATCCCCTCAGGCAAAAGGAATCACTTGAATTGAAAAGAGAGTGTGGTAAGTGAAGAAGTGCCCGCAGTACCCAGCCTGAAATAGGACACCAAGGTGGGATGGCTATAATCCCCTCTTTGTGCTGCCAGGACACACCGCCAGCCTCAGGGCAGGGCAGGACATCAGGAGCTTTGGAACCATAGCCAGGAAATCTACACCTGAGAAATGGTTAAATGCTGAACCCCCCTTGGCATCTTCAGGACCATAGGCATAATCTACTTGGGCATATTTAAACTTAAACCAAATTTCTTGTGGCAGTACTTGATCTTTAACCAGAGTTCATCATCACTTTCAGAAATGCCTTTTTTTTGCATTTTAATGATATCATTAGTGATATTTACACAGTCATGCTGTCCACTGTGCCACTCTGTCCTGCCCAAGGGCTTTTGAATCTGATGGTAAATTATTCCTGCAAGCTTGAACATCAGCAGCTGGCCAGAAAATGAGCACCCCCAATGAAGGTATGAGGTAAAGGAGAAGAGAAAGCAGCTTTAACTTGGTCTTGAGCACTAATCCAGCCAGCAGCACCTACGATGCTCGTGCCTCTGCCCCAGCTAGAGCAGGGGCTGTCACCCCCACTGGGACAAGTGCAGGGGCATCAAGAAGCTCTTACAGTGGGGACAGCCTTCACAACACAGATCTCCCCTTCAAAAATGCAGGCTTACTTTGATGAATTTCTTTTCTCCAACTCCCTTAAGAAAAGTTGTGTGGGAGCACCTTTAGTCCAGCTAGCCTGCTATCATGAACATGATGGGTCAGCTCCAGCTCAAACATTGATGAGAGATTCCCGAGTGTGATGCTTTCATTAATTAAGAGATTTGGTGTCTCATAAATACTCCTAAGGTTTGGGTACAATGCCCAGGAGTATCATATTCCTTTGCAACATCCTAGGGCACTGACTGGACTCATGCTGGACCAAGCAGTGAGTACAGCATCCTGAAGGCAAGGTAACAGCCTCACCATCAGCTGTGGAAATAGGCCTCTTTACTCCCTTGGAAGTCCACAAACCCCTGCAGCAGCTTGGGATAAAGAGCCCACAGCCACAGTGTACCTGGGCAATGTGACAGTGCCAACTGCCTCAGCTAAATCTTTGCTAATTTCAATTTTCTCTCCTCAGTTAACCACAACAGACAAGCTTGAAAAAGCAGCCTGCAGAGATCATTCTGCATTATATCTATTACATTTTTCTTAATATACACCAGCACTCATTTTCTATGTACACACACCCTCGCACGGTTTAGGAGGCAAGGTCTTGCTTTCCTCAGTACTACCTCTGGACTCACCCAGTGGGACCATCGAGCTAAGAGGCAACTGCAGGTGCCACTGCACCCATGGACAGCAAAGAAAAGTCTTCAGCCAGTCTTTCACTTTCTGTGTGAATGCACAGCTACAGTGGGTACCTCTGCCACACGGGGTGTCTGAGAACCACAGCATTTGTTAGGCGGCAAAGAACATTTCCTCAGGCAGATGACTGCACACCACAGGAAAAGCTTCAGGCAGTTATAGGAACAGGACTTCGAAATCCATCACATTTTCACTGCTATCACATCATTTTGCCTGTGGCGTTCTCCTGCAGTTTTTAAAATCTGTTTTACTTTTGTGTTGTCTGTTTCCAGAGGAAAGCTCTGAAGCACTCTCAGACCTGCGATTATAGGAGTAGCATTTCTGCCTCAACCCTTAAATGTACTGTATCTGCCAACAGCTGCTCCTTACCACACAACCAGGGGAATTAGAAACACAGCACCACAGAGAAGGTAGGAGGAACAACAATTTACAGGATCTCAAAAGCCTCCATATAGCAGAATTCCACATAAAACAAGTTTTTATTACAGTGTGCCATGTTAACAGCTGACTAATCCTCAGTAAAAATGTCATTAAATACTATACAAAAAATAGTTATTTGCAGGCACATCAGTTGATGAGGAAGTCAGATCACACCAATGTAGTAAGAGTAGCTGAGGAGTCAACAGCACAGAGGGCATTTGGGGGATTTTTTATGGCTTTTAAAGAAGGAAAGTGCAGTAAGACACAGCTACAATCATGTCTTCTTGTCATCCTACCCAGCACAGCACTTGCTCTTCCTCATTGAAGTGGCACTTATTAAGGTTAAAGTAGTTTGTGTGGGACATAATTTTTTTTTCCTGAGAGACTGTAGCGGAGTCTGATTCCTTCAGTGGTTAGGAGTTACTTTGCTTTGATTTTCATTCTTTCTGTGGAAAAACTACAGGCATTTATCAGTTGTCCTTTAACATAATTAAGTCTCTTCTCCCTGAAGGTTTTTCAAACATTTTTAAAATAAAAAGTTTCTTGCTGAGGCTTCATGCAGTAAGAGCTGCTCCTATGACCATACTTAGAGTCCATTAGCTTCTTTCCCAACACTTTAAAAGTTAATGTCACCAGCAAAATACAATCATTTTAGGACAGCAAATGTGTTTGATATGTACAAAAAGATGCCAAAAAGCACTGTAGCAATCTTAGCTTTGCCCCTTTTCAGCCCTGGGTGCAGCTGTGGGAAGCAGCTCAGATCCAGCAGCCCAGGCTCCTTTGGTGAAGCTGGGCAGCAGCACCAGGGGGGGCTTGGAGCAGCAGCCTCCAAGGGAGCTGGCTGCTGCTGCTCTGCTGGGCCCTGAGAATGAAAAGGTAGAGCTGCTAGATTACCTGCCAGTTCTCCTTATGTGCTAGATTCCTAAACAGATCCTCTTCCACAGGCACAGCCCTCGGTTGCTTCTCTCACAGGCCAGTGTCTGTGTCACACACTGGGCTTGCTTACTCAGGAAAAGCTCAGCCACCCACAGGAACCAATGGCTCCTCACTTCGTTATCATCAAGCACTGCTTTTAGGGCATTCCATCAGCAACATTCATGACAGGAGCAGAATTCCAAGTCCTTTCCATCAGCCTGTATTGTCACGAGCAGGAGCAAGCTCAATTCCACTTCAGTCCCAGTCCCAAAGAGAAGGCTTCGTGCACATCTGCCATGGGGAGCTGATATGAATAAACTGCCTGTACAAACGTGGCATGTGGGAATTTTGGGCCTCCCATGTGTAAGGCAGGTGTGTAAAGGCAGCCCCAGGTCAGGCAGTTCCTGCCAGGAAATGAAAATCAAACACTGCTGGGCACTCCTGGAGGTGAGGCAGCACCAGGAGCATGCAGGGCTCTTTCTGGCATGGTGCAGCTTTGATCTGGGTCTAAAACCAGATTTTTAAATGCCTTCCTGCTGTTGAAATGTAATGAAAACTCAGAAATACTAAATCATAGTCCATATAAAAGGATTCAAGATGCTAATCTTAAGAATAAAGAGTTGAATGTTCTATTTTTAAGGTCTCCCACTGCTTTTCTCTCATATTTGTTAGGATAGAGGTTTTCTCAGAGTTTAAATAGCTTGTGTAACTTACAAGAATACTTGTAACATAAGCTTTACATTTACCTCTTCAGTTTTAAGCTTGTTGTAGGCCTCTCAAAATGAACTACTTTGTCAGAGATTCTCAAGACTAATTTATAGCCTCTGGATGATTATGTGTGTTTACTTTTTTTTTTTTTTCAAAGGCTTTTCCAAAGGTATTTGCAGACATGGTAAAGTAATAACCTTCATCCCAGAGCTTGCTCTTTCATCCAGTGAGCCCTGGCCATTAAAGTGGTTTCATGGGTCAAGTGAAACAAGCTTTTTCTGTCTGTACCTGAATCTGGAGGCACAAAAATGGCATCCACAGATGGTTTTAATCAGTCTGATACCAGGAGGAAACACCCCCCTCACCCAGGAAAAAAAAAAAAAAAAAAAAAAAGCAGCATATAATGTGACCTCAATACTGATCAAGTCAAGTTTCTGTTTCTGAAGTGAGACTTATTTTATAAAAATGGCAGGAGGTGCCAGGAAGCAGTGGGATATTTCTGGCTCTGTTAAAAAAAAAAAAAAAAAAAAAAAAAAAAAAAAAAAAAAAAAAAAAAAAAAGATTAAACACCCAAACCTAAGCTATGTCTTGTTTTGAAATCACAGCCAGCAACATACATTAATTACTTGTCATCTTTTACAAAAGCTGTATTACTTGGATTGAAATGTTTCCCTTCCCAGCAGGCATCCCATGGAAGATTCTTAAGTAGAAGGGACTCAAACCACATATTCCTTCCTTGTGCAGTATTTACAGGAATGTCAAGATCTGACATGTCTTTTTAAAATGCAGTTTGCTTCCACTGAGTCATAAGAGTTCAACACTGATCATATTCTACCATAAGACACTGCACTGAAGGAACTGCACTATGCTACAGCCTCAGTCAGAGTTAAGATCTATCTCCTAGGAATTCACTTACAGTAGTAAACAGTTGTTATCCCACCTGAAAGAGGGCAGGGAATGAGATATCCATCTCACCTCCAAATCCAGGACAATACTGAACAGCCTTGTGACTGTTTTACTCACTCCAGTCTAAAACTACCTGCTGCTGTTCACTCTCTCTGATGTCCTGAGGCATCCCTTTAACCCTTCAGAGCACTGCAGACACATGGGAGGGGAAGAGATTTTTCTTGCCATGCTTTTTTTGAGTTCCTGCTGTTGCCAAACAAAATTATCCTCTGTAGATAATGGAATGACTTCTTCCACAATTGCTTTCAGTTAGACAGCACGTGGAGTGTATCTGCACTGTGAGTGTGTGCAGGAACATGGACATCTCCCACTGGGTCTCACTATTCCAAGCCGAGGCAGTGTGCACCCTGTAAGCCTTTTGTGACAGGTTCTTAAATTTAAAGAAACAAAAAACCCCAAACCAAACAAACAAAAATCAAAACAAACAAACAAACAAAAACCCAAAAAACAAAGACAAACCAAAAAACAAAACAAAACACCAGAAAAGACCCCAAAACAAATCAAAGAGAGAGCTAAAAGTCTTCTAGAGTTGGAGAACAGGGGTAAGAAATTGCTTTTTGAAGCATGATAGACAAAGTCCTAAATCTCAAACTTCTACACAGAGTGCACCAGTAGCTATTGCCAGCACCAGAGAGGGCAGAAGAGGAACCAGCACCTGTACATCCTACCCTGTGTAAGTTGGTATGAGGAGGATGAAAACCTGTGTAGGTGCTTGTAGGTGTGCATGAACAGAGGCAGACATGGAAGAGAAAGGGAGCTTCACCTCCTCCTCACCACCCCCAGCCTTTCCATGCTCCAGCCACACACTGTTCTGATGGTGCTGTCAGTGTTTCCAGGATGTGAAATGTCCCAAAAGACAATGTGGATGAGAAATGTTGGTCTGCAACTCATACCTTTGTATTGATGCCTTAAGATTTAGCTTTCATACTTTTCAGATTCCGTACGGCTTTAGTGCGTAACTGTGAACTTCATATAAATGTTAGCAAGTTCTCCTCACAGTTTAGTTAGACAAAACAATCCTTTTCCAGCCTGAGAAGAAAGGACACCATTGCAGCTTCAGACCCAAAAAGTGTAAATAATGGTGAATTGAAGAAAGCAATCTAGGAGGGGGGGACTTCTTGTTTAAACTCCAGGTCCAATCCATAACTCTCCATGCACAGAGCCCAGAACAGCCAGGCTTTGACAGACAGATGGAGGCTGCCAGATTCCTAAAGAAGATGCAAACTGCTCTGTGTAGGTAAATAAGACAAGCCACAGAAATTGTGCAAACATCTTTACGATGCACAGTCCACGTACCACGTGTATATTCAACAGGAGAACAGCTGTGTTTTCACAGTGCCTGCTACAGGGTCCCCCCAAAACAGATGGCAGCTCCCTCCCTATCACTGCTCTGTGTGCTACTGAGCAACTGGGAAGATTCACAAGGTTATTGTACTCTGCACTCAGTTTATTTCAGTATTTCAACTGCACACAGAAATAAATACCTTGTCTTCCTAGGACTATTGTTGCAGGAAACTGTGCTCTAAGATACTATCTGACCTACTCTTTAATTTTTTTAAGCTTATTTTTTAAAAAGCTATTCTTTTATTGAAAAAAAAAAAAAAAGACAAATGCATCCAAAACCCCAAGACACACACTTCCCTGGAGAAGGAGCACCTGTGAAATGCCTAAGTCCATTCCTGTTTTTTACATAAGAGACGGCAATTAATAAAGGTCTGATAGCTTTGTTTTTCAATTAAGGAGGTTATTAAAAGTTTGGCACATGTTCCATAATATTGATTGCTTTGTGAGTGATTTTTAATTACATTTAGTAAGAGACATGAGGAGAAATGAGGAGCAGACCAAAGTCAATTCTGTTTGACTTTTGACAGTTCATCAGGTCTCTTCATATTAAAAAAATGGATGCTCTAATCCTTTCACTATTTCACCATACTTTTGTAAAATAAGCAGACAGAAGAATATCCCAAGTTTGTTGCAGTACAAAGTTATGAGAGAGTTTTGGTTTTCAAAGTAGCTTAAAGGAGTGCCTAAATGACCTTGTCCCACTTGATCATTGAATTCCTTTCTCCCTGAGGCTCATCTGTTGTCAATACATTATTAGCACACAGACAGTGGTAAAAACATGATGTGCACCGCCACATTGGAGAGGACAACACAATCATATGTTGGACACTGTTCGCAAGGTTATTTGCTTTCATTATAAATTAGCAAGACAGTCAAGCTGTGTG
Source organism: Onychostruthus taczanowskii (assembly GCF_017590055.1). NCBI lineage: Eukaryota > Metazoa > Chordata > Aves > Passeriformes > Passeridae > Onychostruthus > Onychostruthus taczanowskii. Next base: position 19,202,208 of record NW_024501459.1, on the reverse strand, counting down.
TCCCCTTTCCAGCTCCATCTTTAGCTTGAATGAGAAGTTCTACTTTAAACATCAGGTGATTTGTTTAAAGTTAGTAGCTGGAAATACTGTGCAGAGTTTTTCTAATGTTAAATGTTTGTCACTTGCACAACACATCCCATTCCTGCAAGAGTAAGTTTCTCAGGCAGGCAGCTCCGGGCTCACAGACTGCACACAGCAGTCTGGTGAAGATCACAGCCCCTGGCATGCTTCAACACATTGGTTTTCCTCCCAGCTCTATGCTTCACATTTCCTGAGAACTAGACTGTAAAATTCATTGATGAAAATTGGTAAGTATTCCCTCTTTTAGTTGCAAGCATCGAAGAAAAGAAAGCAAACAATACAAAACAAACCCAAGCAAATGATAACCAGTTATGCTATTAGCGACCTGAGCTGTACTTACAAACGCTTACTCTAAATCTTACTCTAAGATGAAAGTAAGACGTGGAGAGGATGGCTCTTGCAACCATAACACACCTCAAGCTCATTGTGGTTTAAGAAGTTTATCAAGTCTAGCCATTCTCTTTTCTGTCCTATTAGGAAAACCATACACAACAGTATATGAACTCTTGAGGTATAACTACAGTATCTCCATTTAGTTCTCTACACCAACTCCTAGGACTCCTGATTCAGATTTTTTTTTCTTTTTCTTGTCCTAGGCTCGTTGACATCTGTTTTGTAACGAGTCCTTTCCTTTCCTGTTCGCTGCTCTGCCCGTGCTGTGGCTGACTCCCAGCATCATTCGGTGCTGTTCAGGGTGGGCTGCAGCTGCAGGTCCGTAAGTGCCCACCCAGGACAGGGTCACCTCTTCCTTCCCAGCTCCTTCCAGCAGAACCACAGCGGCAGGAGAGGCTCCCTGCTAGCTGCCCCCACTATGAAACCAGCTGTCTGTTGTGGCGTGGCCCCTTCTTTACCGGGCCCTAATTGCCTGTTAACCCCTGAGCAGACGCCTCTGGCCCCACAAAAGTGAACCTACTGTGACAGCAATTCCTTACAAGACAACATAAACAAAACACCATTCCCTGCATTTCCAGCTGCTCCTGCAAAGGCAAGAGGCAGAAGCTCTGCGGGCGGTACCGGCGAAGAGCCGGCACATTCCCACGCCACCCACCGAGCTCCCGGGGGGCAGCTCCCGCAGCCGCCTGAGGCTCTGCGCGCCCCACGGAGGGCAGCATCACCGCGGCTTCATCTCCTCGAATGGCAAAAGCCCGGCACGCCTGTGCCTGGTCAGCATCCCCCTCTTTCGGGGCAGCCCTTCGTGCCCATCCGTTCCTTCTGCGGCCATCCCGACCCACTCGCGGCAGCGCCGCGGGGAGAACCGACCCCATCCCGTCACTCTCCCCGTCCCGTCCCGGACCGCTACCTCCTCCGCCGCCGCGGTGCACCTTGACCAGCACCTCCGCCCGGCCGCCCGCTCGCAGCTCCCGCCGCAGGTAGAGCCGCCCCGACGTCCTGTCGACCCCCACGGGGGTGGCACCGGGAGAGGCCAGCTCGAACCAGCCGCCCGCCGCCCGGTCTCGGCTCCTCGGGACGGTGAAGACGGTGTCGCCCACCCGCGCCCCGGGGGGCAGGCGGGCCGTGTAGCGCCGGGCACCGGGCGCGGGCGGCTGCAGCGAGCGCGGCTCGCACGGCCAGGCGCAGGCACCGCGCGGGGCTGCGCAGCGGCCGCGGCCGCCCGTGGTCCAGAGCCGCCACGCAGAGGCGGAGCCGGCGCAGCCCCAGCAGCGAGCCCACGGTCAGCACCTGCCCGCTGCGGGGCACCACGAAGAGCAGGCGGCTGCCGGCGCCCGGCGGCCAGGGCCGGTAGGTGAGGCGCGCGTTGGCGCCCTCGTCGCCGTCCGAGGCGCGGAGCCGGGCCACCTCCGTGCCCAGCGGGACCAGCTCGTCCACCTCCAGCGGCCGCGCCGGCGGCATTCGTGGCCGGTGGTCGTTGCGGTCCAGGACCCGGACCCGCAGCAGCGCCTCCCGGGAGGACCGTCCCGCCCGCCGCCGCAGCCGGAGCCCGTACTCGGGCTGCGTCTCCCGGTCCAGGGGCTCGGCGGTGCGGAGAAGCAGCAGCCCCCCGCCGCTGCCCGGCCGCCGCTGCAGGGAGAAGCGGGAGGCGCCGTCGCCTTCCAGCGCCCACTCCCCGGCCGGCTCCCCGGGGCCCAGCAGCCTCCGCAGCGGCACCCGCAAACCCCGCACCCGCGTCCCCGCCGGGCTGTTCTCGGGCACCTGCCCGGAGAAGCGCAGCAGACGGGGGGAGCCACCGCACCCCGGCCCCGCCGCCCCGCCGAGCAGCGGCGGCAGCAGCAGCAGGACCGGGAGCTGCCCGCAGCCGCTCCTGCCCATCCCGCCGAGCGGAGCGCAGCCCGGCTCTGCGCCGCTCCCGCCGCGGGCACACACGGCACGGCAGCCCCGGCCCGTCCCGGCCACTCAGAGCCGTGGGCGGGGACGGACCGAGCCCGCCCCGCGTGGTCGAGCAGGGAGCCCGCCCGTGGCAAAGTGCACAGCACTGAGGTGCAAATTCCTCACCTTCCCCTATTCTGTGGCACAGTGCTCAATGTTGCTTGGCAAATTCCTCATCTTCCCCCATTTCACATTGGCCGGGAGGGGCATCTGTGAATGATATCTCCCTGTCCCTGTTTCGACTCGTGAACTTTTTGTTTTTTTTTCTCTCCTCTGTCCAGTTGCAGAGAGGAGTGACAGAGCAGGTTTGGTGAGTGCCTGGCATTCAGCAGGGGCCAAACCACCACATGCATCCAGCTGCTCCCTCCAGGTCTCCTGCAAGCTGAGAAGACACAGGATGAATTACACTTCCTGGGGGGGTGACTTGGGAGAAAATGGGCAATCTCCTCCCCCTCTCCTGAGCCTGCATGAAAAAATCCACTCAGCCAAGCTACAAGAACCACCATAAAAGAGGAAAAAACCACTGTTGCATAAAGGAGAATGGACCTTGGGACACTTGAGTCATAAGAGTAGTTCTCACCCAGCAGACACGCTTCTCGGTCATAAGCTGGGTTTGTCTTGGAAGCACAGCCTCTCAGAAGTGCACATTCAGGTTGCTGCTCCTTCAGAAAAGATGCAATATTTTTGGGACAAGAACAGTGCATGCTGTTGTTGAGAGCAAGACTGAAATGGTCCTTCTGAACATACTGAGCAAACACATCAGTCCCACTAAATATGCATAAAACAATCTGGGCATGGAACTCACGGCTGTGGTTAGTCTGTGATCAATGGAAGTGTGAATACAGCCAGACCACTCCAGTGCCAACCACTGCTCATCAAAGCAAACAGCACTCATTTGCTCATCACTCCAAGCATGAGTTCCCAGCAGCATGTTCTTGTTAATAAACAGGAGTATCTCCCTTCACAGAGTGATGGTAACAGCAGGAACTCAGCCTTCTGCGGAGTCTCCACATCCAGCTGGTCAAACTGTGTTAGGTGTTGTGCATCAGAAATGCTCCCTCTTCCTGCTTCAAACAGGCTCGCTAGTTTTACCAGAAGGTTGTTAGGAAGGAAGGGGTGTTGCCAGCTGTGTTGTAACTTCAGAGGTGACATATCTAGGCTGGAAGTGAAGCTCTGCTCAAGAAAGCCAGAATCCATTTCACTCGTCTTTAGTCAAATATTACAGGCAACAGCCAAAGGTGACAACCAACCGCTAGACCTGCACCTGTGCCAGCCGGGGAATTACCAGTTTTAAGGAGAGGTAATTGTTGGGAGATCACATCCCATTATTACAAGCTGTCAACCTTTATTTTTTTACCCCCTCAAGGTGAAGGGATGATAGCTTCTAAAATCTGGCACAATACAAGATTTCAGACTGGGAAGGCAAAAAGTAAAACCAGAGTTTTACAGAATGGTTTACCAGTAACAACATGAAAGTAACCACCCAGAGATCCATGCCTGGTTAATGTGCTGTAGCAAGCTTTGAATATGCTATGGTTGCTCTTTGTGCCCTAATTCCTTCCTTCACAAAGACACTAGAAGGCTCATTAATTTAAAACACTTAATGAGCTAGCTAGACCATGTAAACAAGCGTTCAGTTTAGGACAAGCTTAGCTCTGTACGGAGACACAGCACAGCATTCCCTCTTCTGAAGTGTGTTGCATCCTTACACAACTTTCAACAAGCCAATTAAATCCTCTCAAAATCAATTTCCCATTTTTAGCCTACATTAAAGGACACACTACCTTTTCTATTCTCTTCTATTCAAGCACTCAGAAGAAACAAGCAGTTTCCCCTACAGCCTGGGAAGATATAAACTACATTTTATTCACAGTATTCCCTCCCACCCTATGAACACCTATGAACTTAATGTATTCCTATTACATTAACACAGCATTTTGGTGATGGAAATTCAGGCTTCTCCTGCATGTCACTCCCACTGCCAGAATTTAGGGCACCTCACAGAACAGAACCAGAGCCAAGCTCACCTTGTGGATACTCACTAGCACAACTGTGTTATTTTCGACACCCAATTACACAAAACCTGTGTGACAACAAAACAAATGTACAGATATTTATGGCCACAGATCCTAATCTACCATTTAAAGAAATGCAAACACAGTTGAGTGTAGCCATGTTTTCTAAAGGAATTTGTCTCTTCCTGCAAAGCTGAAGCAGAATCCACAGAGACTGATCCAGCGTTAATCCAAGAGGACTTCTCAATAAAGATAGTAGAGTTGGCTCTCGACTTCGATAGGAAACAACATAGACAAGAAATAAATACAAGTAAATAACCTCCTTAGATATTGTCTAAACAACACAGATATCTTCAGAACAGTGCCAGCTTCTATTGCCAAACAATCATAGTGAAATTTAGTTTTAGGGTTCTTAAGCAAAGCTGATCTAGTGAACTCAGTACTGTGAACTGCAACCACTAAATTTAAGTACTGCCATTCTGAGGCCAAAACATCAGCAAGCCCAACAGCCTTCCTCTGGCCCTCCCTCACAGCTGGGACAATCCCCTGGAATGTAGCCAGCAGATTGGACTACAACTCAGATTGTCATAAATAGGCCAACTTGGGAGGAGAGAAAAAGAAAAAAAGGAAACAAGAAAGAAGCAGCATTTATCCATGTGCTAACAATGCTGAAATAGATAAAAATGACCATTAGTGTTTCAGAACTACATGTGTTTCAGAAAGAGGTTTTCGTAATGAAATTAAAAACAGGCTTGATTTTAATGTACCTTTCCAAAACTGCATAAATGGTTTAGTCACTTCTGCTGCAGTGATTTTGTCTTACTGCTCAGAACTAAAGTCAGATCAGCCATGGAAACCACAGGTGCACCCAGCAGCTACTCCAGGGAGAACACAGCCTCTGTGCTCAGAGTCTCATGGAGAGTGTAACATGAGCCAGTGAAGAATGGAGCTGCATTCTTACCTGTCCTTTTTCAACTTGCTTCAGAGGGGAGAATAGTTTAAGGCATCACTTTACATTCACCCTGACCTTACAGAATACTCTGGTATTTATTGCAGTTTAAAAATAAAGTCAGTCTCAACATGTTTTGGGTCTTTCCATTACCAGTCAGTAGAGCACCAGCAGGAGTCATGGTTTGACAGCAGACAGTACAGTGTAACTGAAACAGAAGAAATCCCAAGGCATTGTAAAGCTGATCAAGGTTCTGAAAGTAAATGCACTGATGGTGTGTTACAACCCACGGAATAGCTCCATAATACTCAGGATTGCTTAATGTTGGTATATTCTATATATGCAGTTTAATCCATAACAAGATGCATCTCATCACCATTAAAAAACGTCCTAAGCAGCCTGAAAGCACACAGGGGTTGAAGTATGATAGGCTGGGTCACTGCAAAAATAACTAGGTCTACAAACATATTCCAGAGCCACTATTTAGGTGGAAAATAATCAAAGCAACAGTACTTTTACCTAACACCTCTAAATCATTGATCATAAACAGAATATGTATTTTGTACAGTGATACAGACTCATATAAAACACCTATTTATAGACATATACCAATATAAATTCTATTATATGTAATAGAATGTTCTCTGTTTCACAGCTAGTAACCAGTCTGACTTTTGCATAAAGGCACAGAAGAGTACACAGATACCAACATGAATTTCCTGATGCCAGGAAGTTCCATTCCCCTTTGAGCTAAGCAACCACAAAACCCGGTTGCCTGAATGGCTAAACTTGGACACTTCAACATCAGCTCATCTCCTGACAAACCTAAAACAAAGCAGTCTGATAAATGCTCAAACTCAGAATCATTATAAATTAAAGATGTAAATATGTAATTTTTTTCAGGTTCTAAATGATCTGGTTTTGGAGAAGTGCTCTGTAGGGTATTTGTACTGTCTTTAGAATTTAACTAAAAAAAAATAAATCAAGATTTTGTATCATTACATGCTAAATTATTACAAACTAATCATTCAAAGATTCCTACTAATAATATTGTATAAAACAATAGAGGGCTCCAAAATATGTAATCATTATCTGTAAAAATTTAAGGCAGATAATACATTAGTAGATTTAAAAAAATTAAATCAGTAAGCATTTGACATTGCATAGCACTTTATTTCCAGGTGACGTGCTTGCTGTAGGAAGATCTTTAGGGAGAAAGTCACAGAGTTCAACAATTCCATATGAAGCAGCTCACATTTTGCTGTTCATCCTCACACAAATATGTCTCAACAAGCAGCCACAGTCAGCACGACATATGGATCCAGTCTGAGCAGGCTGCTTGTCCTCAAGAGCTGCAAGACTGTTTATGCTGTCTGTCAAAGACAGACTTTTGAGCCATGCTGCACAGTCTTCCCTTGACTTCTCAAAGGATAAAATGGTTTGTGCCCCAAACAATCCATACTTTCTGGACTTGGCTTTTATTAATTTTTTTTTTTTCTACAGAAAAAGAATTTGTTACAAGAGAAAAATATTTATTATGTATACATCATTTTGATAAAAAACTGTCCAAGACAACAAACAGGATAACAGGAATTGTATTCCTTAGACTTGTTATTAAATAGCTGCACATAGATAAGTCCATATGCCACATACGTTACTGCTGAACATCACTGTTAACAAGTAAAGCACCACCAATAATTCCTCTGCATTACTGAAGTAAACAAGTTTGAATTTTTGAAAGGCATTAAACCTTCTGTCCCATCAGATAAACATCACTTGAAAGGCAGAAATACATACATTTAACTGAAACCAAAACCATTGCCAGATTAATTACATTTAAACACATGTTGAGGTACAAAACAATTCAGAAGACCTTTAGGCATCACTAGCTCTGCATTTGGCATAGAGTGCAGCAACATAATGGGGGTTTTTTTAGCTGTACTGATGAAGTAGAAAAGATTAAGATAACACACAAGACATGTCTTAGAATTCCCACTTTTTTCCCCTCTACAGTTAGGTTTAAAAAAGAGTATTAAAGCATGATTATGCAGATTTATGTTGAGGTATTATTTCACATGAAATATTGCTTGTGTTGGAATAAAGTTCTGCTTCTCTTTCATCTCCAATACAGTACTCCAGAGTCCACCTGCCCATCAATATTTACCAGACTTACAGATTCAATCACCTTAGTGATAAGAGAAGTTCCTCATTCCATCTCCAAAACACAATAGTAAAACAGACACCTATAAATGCACATAATGTGTGCATACACCCACACATTCACAAGCACAGCCTACACCTTCTCCTGTCGGAGTTTTGGTTGAAGGACAGGTTATATGAGGTTTTAAGCAGTATTTCAAGGATACATTAAAATCCCTACAACCTCATCTTGCAGCTCCTTTTCATGTGTATTGCATGGAAAAGCTGATGGAACATCACAAGGTCTGGACACTTGAAGATGACTTAGTGAAAATAAGGTGGTAAGAACAAGACTTGGTCCCTAGCCTCTACCTTTCAGTATATAGTAATGCCACCAGAGCAAATAGTTCAAAGAATTTTCGATGCCTGTGAAACCTTCTGGCCCTCTTTCTTCCACATTTGTGTCTCTTCTCCTTACTCCCCACCCCCATGGAAAATGTATTTAAAATTGTGTTGTAATAAACTATATTTCCATTTACTTTGGAAGAAATGAAATCAATGCTTTTTTAAATAATATGAATAGAAGTTTATGCTCAGAAATACCTTTCCTTAGTCTCAACCATCTCCTGTCAAATCTGAGTTCAAGTATGTGGTAATTCAGGAAGTGAAAGAGCATTTTTTTAGGATTAAGACAAAACTGTGTATGTTAGTTTAGCTGTGGGTTGGTCAAACTTTGATACACAAGTCTAAGGGTAACAGGTAGGTGCCTGAAAATACTATACTAATTTATTTTTTCAAGATAATTTGTTTGCATTTACTAAGATCAAGTATATCAGAAAGTGGAAATGTGAAGGAGGAAATAAGCCAGCAGAATAGTCACACAAATTGTTGTTCAAATTCCCATTCTTCCCAGTGAACAGCTGTTAGATGGCTGGAACATATCCCAGCTGCCCCACTGGGGCATCCTTGGAGGCTGGCATATTAAGACACAACAGAAACTCTAGAAATCAGAGGGACAGGAATTTTTTAAAAAAATCTTCACAAAAAGAAACATGAATTGAGGTTTTTGTTTGTTTAATAAAAGCTTGCAAGGCACATGTTTCAACTGAATTGCAACATCTACAGCAAAGCAGATCAAAATTTGTAAAACTTTCCCACAACCCTTTCAGGGAGTTAAACCTGTGATCTGGTTGAAAACCAAGCCAGGGTTGTCTGCACAAGTCTGGTGTAATTATGCCCTATTGTCCCACTAAGGGATATCACTGGAACTTATTATTTTTCACAGAAGCTGGAGATTAGACAGTATTTTTGCTAGTCCATGGCTGGATAAGAAATTAATTCACTTTCTAAGATATTATTCTTACAGTCACTAATTTTAATTATGCCTTTTTACAGGAGCAACCACAATGTTCTCCCAAACAAAAGGCTCCTTCTGTTACTTAAGGCTGCTCTGCCAATGGTGCTGCAATATAATTTTCTCTAATATAAAAAGCAAGGTAAAAATCTTAAATGATTCTCCTAAAGCAGAATCAATTGAAGTATCAAGAATACATCTTACAAACTATGACAAAATTAATAACAGTAACTATGTCACAATTCAAATAAAATTCAACTAATTCATTTAAACATGTATAAAGGCCAATGTGCTACAAGACAGTTTTGCTTAGATGCGTGGGCGGCCTCATTTGTGGTTTCCTTAATATGTGTGCTCTACATGTATGTGTTCAAACTATGTTCTACATGGTAACACACACAACATTGTAGTAAAACACAACAGGCAGCCAAGGACACTTGAATGTTACATCTCAGCATGGCAGTTCAAGGCATGAAGCCAGAAGTTCTGCAACTTCATCTACCCAAGCACAGGCGTAACCCTGAAGTTTGCACCTGGAATGCCTTATTGCTGATATGAAGTGATATTCATGAATCACTAACTTCAAGAGATTAAATGACCAACACACAGACACGTAATTCCTTGACAGGGGTTCAAACAAACCTAAACTGAAAAAGGAATTGTAAACTTACTTCCAAATATTACATCTATATCCACACATACAGAGGGGGTTCCTGCAGGCCTGCCATAGCTCAAGTTAATACACAAGCTTGTGTTGGTTGGTATATGGTAATTGAGCAGTCTGAAACAGCCCAGTGCAGTAAAACATGCACTTGTGCACAAGCAAATACATGCAGCCTGCACTCCAGCAGACACACAGGTACACACTATCCCCAACATGATGCCTGTATGCCCAGAAGGGATATTTACTTGTAACTCAGTTATATGGATAAATGTTTCTCTCAGTGACAACACCCCATACATTTGATGGATTTATCTGAATGTTGGTTTCAAATAAAATGCATAATTTAACATTCTGTCAAGACTCACATTCCTAAAAATATAACTGAAAGTAAAAAACAGATTACAGACAAATTAGCTTTTACAACAATAAAGCTTTTTTCTTTTAAATCACTCCAAAAGTGATAACAAGTTTTAAAAAATCTCAGCACTACATGTCAGTGTAAAATAAGCAAGTGTATCTGCACAGAGCAGAGAAGAATCATGCACATACAACAACATGCTGCAGTTCCTAGTAACTTCAGAGTTAAAATCTCCCATTTGCAGTAAGGATTGTTTTGCAGCTTCCACTTGCAGAATGGTTTGCTGATTTTTGCCAGATCCTTTATTAAAGACATCTGGGCTCCAAAGAATCATTCCCACATACCTGATAGACTGGTCTCTGGGCCAGGTGTTACATTAATTTGTAACTGCAGGTAACTCCTATGGGGTGAGCAACTTCTTCCAAAACTTATTCCTGGCTTTTTGTCCAGTTACCTCTACATTAAGCAAAGCTACTGTTACCTTTTATTGGAGTTTCCATTCTCAACACTGGGTTTAGGCCCAGAGTTGTAATTAAAACATCATTCATTTTCTTGAAAGTCTATCAGCCAGCAACAAACAGGATGAACAGATAATTTGTTAAGAAAAGGAGTTGTAGAGGCAAAGGGCATATAACAAATTTTAGAGAGAAGCAAAACTGCCAAATTTTCAAAGATCTGTGTATTTGCATAATTGATATAAAAATAGCTATGAACACCTGTACCATTATTTATTAATGGTGGTGATTATAGTGTTTTAAATGACAGTTATGGCACTATCTTAACATAGCTATTGCATAATAAGTTGAATGAAATGAGTATCACCCATCTGCCCACACACACACACACGTACCAGCACACACAGAGGTGGTGAAACTGAAGTGCAGAAGTCTCGGTAGCAAACCTGGCTGTCCTGCTACACTTGCCTGAAAACAAGTGTGGCATACTGTGATATACTGGCCCATTCTGGTGGCTGCCAAGAAAGACACACTTATGCATACACACATAAACACTTAAGTGTGGAGAAATGCTGAAGACAAGTTCTTTCCAAACTGAAGATCTGAGCTTGTCAGCTCCTATTGCTAGGTCTAATTCCTAGCATTTCCACCAACATGCCTCTGTAGACAACAGAGACAACAATGTAGAGATCAGTGCCTTAATCTATGGAAGTGTTGTTTAAGTAAAATCTTCCTTATTTGATTTATAAAAACTATATAGCTACACATAAGATGTATAAATGTGTGTTTGAGAAACACAGAAATGTTTACCATGGAAGACAGGAAGAATTAAAACAAAATAAAAAGAAACCCCAAACAAAAAATCCAAACACTTACTTGAAAAGACTTGGGATAGTGATTGCTTTCTTGCTAAAAAATAAAAGCTATATGACTTAAACAAGCTCTTTAAATAATTTTTCTGTATTTACTGAAGTCTACGCATATCAACACTCTAACACTAAAATTAGAAATCTCATTTACATGAAGATTAAGATGATTTCTAATGGGAAGAAAAATGTAAAAACACGGAAGACTGTAGCACATTGTAGAGACTGTAAAACTGATAAATGTTCCCGTTTCCTTCAAGGATGGCATAAGTGTCAGCTGATCTGCAGATCAAAGAATTTCAGTTTGGTAAAGTTGTCAGTACACTGCATGTGTGCACATCTATCTGCAAAAAATAGACTTCCTTGCTCAAAAGGAACTTTTCCAACTGAAATTCATTCACAATCAATCCTCAGAAAGAAGCTTGCATGCTTTTTCAGGACTGGAAGGATATCACAGTGTTGATTCTATATACAAAGTAGGATCTATTCCAGTATACTCGAGTGAAATAATTCACATATGGAGAATAGTTCATTTTGATTTCATGACAAAATCGTCCATATTTTGAGTAGGCATAGTTGTCACCTTCCTCACAAACCACCTGTCAGAAAAAAAAAAAAAAAGGACCTAATTACAGTACTGAAGTGATTACAGAATGTAATTCTGTACATTTAATTAACTTTTGTATTCTGTAAATTTCATTTATGATAGACATTTAATTTCCACATTGTACAGTTCCAATAAACTGAAAACACGTTCCCCTGTAATTTGTTTAACCACCTAAAAAAGCCTTTGTGAATTAATCCCTTTGTCAAGGTAGCAGACCTTAAAACCAGTGTACTTCATTCATATTATAAAGAACAACAGCAGTGGAAATTATGCACATGCCCCGTTTACCCAGTAGTTGAAACCTGATCTGCACAGGACATACCAGTATGAAGGAAACTAAAATCTCCATCACCTTTCCCAGGCCAACTAAGTCTGACATACCTAATAAAGACTAAAGATACACACACACACATCTCCCTACAAATTCCAACCAAGTGACTTGGAAGCAAACTACTTTCTAGGATCTACTGTCTGACATCCCTGAAGAAATCCCTTCATTATTCCTTCTGATGCACAAATTTACATGGTTTTAAAAAAACATGGTAGGACAAACTCATGAGGAAAAATCCACCAGTGGCTTCCAAACACAAAGACAATTGCCTTGAGCTACAGTCCTTCAGCAACAGACTGCTGGAAAACATTTGTCCTTCCCTATCAGTAAACCTATGCTCTCAGCCAGTGTCAGAAACAAGATATTGGACTAGGACTACAGGATGTAGCACAAGCTATAAAGTAGTACTTATCTTCTTAAACACAGCAATTCAAAACACATCCACAGACCTGTCAACACACTGTCTGTCTACTGTCTCACCTACTTTGGGAGTAAGTAAATGCTGCATTGCAGTCTCCAAATATGTATTCACTAGCTTCCACTACTTTGGAGTACCTTGATAATCTACCAATACAACTTAAAAAAATTTTGTTAACAAGCAAACTGAGAGATTTGTTTAAAGCTTCCTGAGACAATACACTTTATTAACTTTACAGAACAAATGATGTCAGTTTTCTGAAAAATACCCAAATATACCCAAACCAACCACTCCCCCCAAAACAACAACAAAAAACACAAAAAGGATTATCAAGCTTATGTGTGAGAGAGAAGCATTCAGGAAGCATGGAGAAGAGAGATGCAGGAGTATTGAGGGCATGGAATCCTGAAATTGTGGTTAATTGCTCCAGTGGAGATCCTAAGTATGAAGAGGAAACAGGAACTTACTCATGCAAACACAGATCTGAGAAGAAACTGAGAGGTAACATGCAGATTAACAATCATGGAGGTTATTCAGACATGCACACTTAGTTATGGTACAGTATATTGGATATATCCTGGAATAATCACAGCATACATGATTTCAGCAGCAAGACTAGGAAAGAAGTAGTAAGATTTCAGCAATGGCAAGGAAGTTAATAGAAATATGGAGACAATATCCTTCATGGATAAAGTAGTCATGAAACCTAGAAATGAAACTGACACAAGCTGTAGATTTCTGGGGAAATATAGAGTTATCCCCTAAAAACATACCACTCCTATATTGCTGAGAGGTGACTCCCTCTTTCCTATTGACCTGAGAATAAGCAATGAAACTCTAAGTGAGTTTAAGGCCACTCCCTGCCTTTCTAAAACCAAAATTTTTGCTGGATTTCCAAGAAGCCAATGAACAAGTGACAGTGAGATCACTTTATAAACCCCACCTTACTCCCTACTTAAGCAGCAAGAGCAGCACTGCCAACATCCAAAGAGACAGAACATGTCAATGACTGAAGCAGCATTCATGGTTCAGTTTATTCAACCAATCCTTCTAGCAGATGTGGTTTAAACTATCTGTTGGTATGCTGACCTATTCGCAAGGCTGAACTGAAAAGACTTGCATCCTCATCAGAACCAACCAGTCTGTGCTGAACTAAATGGGAGGCTGGTCCTCATCCCAGCCAGAGTTTCAGAAGAACTCAGTTTATCCATTTTAGAATTTCATCTTCAAAGCTAGTAAAAAATGCCTTCTGAGGCAGGAATTCACTGCTTTTGTAACAACCTATTCAGATGTCAGTCTTGATAATTTCTATATAGTTAAATGGTACTTAATGATTGTCAGAAAAGCAGCACAGCTAGATACTCAAGTGTTAGGAGGGATTGGAGCAGTTAATAGTATTAGGTAAGATGACAAATTTAAGAAACAGACAATCCAAAACTTAACTGATCACTTTTAAAACCTGAGTTTTTGTCTACATGTCAATTACAATAAGAAAAATAAGACCAGCATTATAAGATTTATTTTCAATTTAATTATTGATGCATTCAAACATTTCTTTTTTTCTCACCAATACTTACATGACCATTAGCAATATCCAACAGATCTTTAACTCTACATCCTCTTACAGGTCCCACTTCATTGCAAATTGAATCTTCAATAACCAGAAAGTTGGCTTTGTAAGATGTGAGTATCTTATAAATATCTTCTGCTGATCTCTTGGAATAGATTTGATAAATCTATAAATTAAGAAAACATGTTCATGCAATGCAAAAATTAGTGATACCTTAAATACTGGGACACACATACCACCCAACAATGACCTATCTGCAATGATAAAAAAGTTTGGTTTTGAAATCTCCAGTGAGGCAATGGCCAGTAGAATGGGAAGTATTTGTCTCTGATGACAACAAGTTCTCATCTTACATACTCCAAGTGGCCTGAAAAGTCCTCAGAAATAATATTCTGATATTTGTTTCTGTGCAGAGTGAAGCACTGATAATATACTTGATAATCCCTTCCATGTCCACTGGACTTCTATGTCTTCCTCCCTTCTAATACATTTAATTTTTTTACATTACATTTGGGTGAAGAGGAAGACAGTTGCTGTGAGATGCCACATTTATGGAACTGGATACTCACATTCTCATTTCTTTTCAGAAGATCATCATCATTATACAAAGGCAGGCTCGACACCATCCATCCTGTACAGAGCTTAATCACACCCATGAGCTGTGGGCTGCCTGCAAACACTGCAGCCACAGGAGCCTGGCGTCTGCAAAAGCAACACCAACACGCACTCTGAGTACTGGATGCACTCATCAAAACAACTTTATACGCTGTGGCATCTGTTAGGGTGCTGCAGAATGAACTGGAGTAGGTGAAGGTATCACTGGGGTCTCATTGCAGTTGGTGATGGTGTTGCTGTGCCAGTACTTTCCTTGGCAGGGAAAGCACAGACCTGCAGCAATCAGTTTGAAAGGAGGGGTTCCTGCTGGGGCAAGGGCTGATGGTTGTTCTCCCCTCCTTGCAAACCACAGAGCACCATTCAGAGTGGTGCTGGAATGGATCCAAGTCCTGCTTTTCTGAATGGTTGCCAACTCATGACAAAACAAGCTTGGGAGAGGGGGTAGGTAGAAGGAGAAACATCATGATGTTATCTTGTAAGGGAATGATTTGTGACTGTTGTAACTTGATCTCTATTATGTATTTCATATGTAAGCTCTGATCATGTATTTCATCATCTATAAGAAAATAATGTCAGCACACAGAATAATGTCCACAGTAATCATGTTTTTGGGTTTGGTATATTTTTTTTACTATTTGTATTTCTGTATTAGTGAAAGAAAACCGTCATTGTCACACTATATTACAGACTTTGGCAACTTCTGTAGAGAAAATTCAAATTCATATTATCAGAGAGAAGACTTTGAGAAAATATACTGTAGTAAGGACATTGAATTAAAATTTCAATGTGGACAGCTAAGTATATCCATAAGAAAAAAAAAATCTTTATTTTCTTTAAAAGTAAGAACAGCTGCTACAGATAAGGGTAGTCAAATTGCTCGTAGCTGAGTGAATCTCAATGAAATTCACCATGATTAATTACGTACTTGAAGTATATGCAGACTAACATAAAAGCCATTAGGTACTTGGCATTATTCCACTTGCTGCCTTGAAGAGCTACAGCAGTGACAAACAACATACACTACTACAACAGCAAGAAGAAATTGGCTGCAACACTAATTACCAGCCTTGCCTTTTGTGAAGACAAACAGGTTGACATTAAAGACTACATAAATACAGAAAGCAATATTCTAAAAAAATACAGTTAAAACTAAGTTATCTGAACACAAGGGATCTAATTTTCAGAAAAGCATATAATGACATAGCTTGAAGTCCAATTGAATGAGGCAGAATGCAATTCTGAAATCTTTGGTGGTAAGGAAAATAAATCAGTGAAAATGACTTGGTATTAGCTGTGTACATGTTCAGTATGAGCTGTATAACATAGCTCCATAGCTGCTGTGGTCAGAGGGAAAGTCTGAATAACACATGTATCCTGACAGAAGTGTCTAAATCCTTACATTCAGGCAGTTCATTTTATTGGCTCAGGCACATAGCATTTCAGGGTTTTTGTCCACCGCTGGCATTACAATCTACATGAATCCTGTAATCTAATGCAATGTTAAAAAGATCTAAGATCTCCACCTCTGTTTGGAAACTGGGTCTGCAATGACATTAAACACGACTTGCTTGTGTGTTCCAGGATCTTCTCTTGTAATCCATGATAAACTCCTGTTTCTTTTATGGAAACAATACCAAACTTAAAATATAAAACTTCTTCCCCCATGCATCATCGAATAAATACCAAGGGAAAACCCAGCTTGACAGAGCTAGCTCTACAAACTGCTGAGCTAAAAATACCGTTACAAAAAGCAGTAAAATAGAAATGTTGGACTTCATGCTTACTTTATCCATGTCATAAGTTCTACTGTATCAGGATCATAGAATTCTTGCAGTTCTGTAAGCTCTGTCATTATTCTAGGGAAAAACTGATGGAAATGTTTTTGGTTACTTAGAGTTAAAAAATTATCCATAGAGCATCTCATTACATTAAGGCCTTAAGTGACACAACAGAAATGGTTTCAACAGTTTTCCCCCTGACTGGTACTTTTGCTTGAATGTTTTGCAAAACTCAGCTTACATTTACTTACCTGACAGCAGGAGATCCTCTCCAAAATAAGTATGTTAAACAGAAGTTCTCATCTCTCTATTTCATTAGAATACTTATAATTTAAAATAAATAAATAAGTAGCAGCAACAACATTCATCAACATCAAAACCATAGTTCAGGTGGCCATATGCAAATGTCTACAAATAAGGGCACTGAACCAAGAAGATGATAAATCTCTCATGGTAAACGTGCTTGAGCAGGAAGGATTGGACTATTGTGACTTGATGGAAAGGTGTTATGCAAGCAAGACAGGAGAGAAGAAATTTCCTAGAAGACCCTGGTAACGTGCCCAGACTTGCTTCTGACTTCAATCACTGCAGTGAAGAAGAGCACATTACGTTGTGTGAAGTGGGATATCTCAGTTTAGGCTCTTGAAAAACATTTTGGGAAAAGGAGGGATTCTCTGAGATAGAATGCCATCTCTTTCAAACCAGGCCATCTTGCAACCCTGCATCATGGCTTCCCTACCCTGTCAGGTTTGAGGTCCTTCTTTATTAAGATGGGACATTTTGTAAGTCCTTGAGCCATTTGGTGCATTTATCTGAAAAAGCCATGGCTGGAAACTGGCCAGCCTTGAGGGGCTGGAACAGGTACATGTACATGCTGTTGTAAATGCTAAGTGAAAGCTACTGGATGTCAGCTCTTTTGGAAAAGAATCAAGTTTACAGGTTCTGCCAGATTAAAGAGACAACTTACTTTGGGACAGCCACAGTGGACACCCAGTTACAAGTGGGAGCCTGCTTTTAACTGAGGACTTTCCACCCCCATCAGCTGGACAACTCAGCTGTCAAGTGCCAGCAGTCTACAAGCAGCATAAGAGAAACTGCCATAGGTTTGTGTCAGGGACAAACAGCACTGCTGTTACACATACACTGGAACTGTTCCCAGAAGAGAACGATGGAAAGAGGAACTGCTACTGCCACTCCAAGGAGAACCTGCTTCACTTATCAATCACAGCACCTGGAAAAACCTAATCAGAGGAGGGACTATGCCAGACACAGTCAGAAGGCAGCCAAGCAAAAAGATGCTGAGCTATAAGTCAGCCTTTTATAGCCACGGTAACAGATCAGGAGTCTCAAGGCATTTTTGCTGCTCTGTTACTTCTAATCAACATTCCCAACCTCAGGGATAAGTTATGAGCCTGGAGAGCAAACTGTTCACCACTCCTTAAAAGCAGAAGCTGGATCAGCAATGGATGAAGCCCTCTAGAGTCTAAAACCCCACACTGCTTTCATTAAAACAATCTGGAAAGGAATTGCTTTGTTAATAACTAAATTAATTTCCTCTATTGTAATAGATTTCATAACTCTTTTAAACAACTCTAGCTTTTTTTACAGACAGTATCTATTGCTCCATCAAAAACGTGTAAAAAGTCAGGCTACAATAGAAAATTTGGTTGCAATGTAAGATAGATGTTACAAAATCCATTAAAATACTGTTGGGCAAGACCAGCTTCTATATATGAATTTTCAGACTATCCAAACTATTTTAAAGCTGTGCCAGTATAGCAGAGGATTACACTTCATGAGATGTTTCACATATATTTTGCACTCACAGGAGCTCAGAAAATAATTTCCAAATACTCTACCCCCAGTCTGTCTGTGACTTGCAATAAAGAACTAAGTATTCATTTTAAACATGGAAACATCTGTGTCTTTTCTTCCCTGTATTGTAATAGGTACACACCTCGACACAATGGTCTGCACAAAGAATTTAACTCCATTATAATTTGATGGGAGCTTTTCAGTTTATTTGCATATGGCCTCCTGTAATTTTACTTCATCTAACTTTACTCCTTTTCACTAAAACTAAGATTGAGGCAACATAGTTTTAAATATACTGAGTTATCATTTGGAAGTTGAGTCAGTTTATACATCCAAAGCTTAACAGCTGAATATAATAAAGTCTTCATTTCAATTTAATTACAATAAGCGATCGTTAAAAAATTAAATTGTCAAATACCTTATACCAAAAAAAGTGAAGTTTTTTTTTAAAATTAAACATATTTTCAATGAATGACAGCTTCAATTTCATCAGATATATTTAATTTCACTGAATACATTTCATTATATTTGCTCATCATTTTGACTCATAATGTGCCTACATAAAAAGAAAGCTCCACAAAGGTACTTTTCTTACCTCTTTCCACAAGCTGAATCCAATTATAGTGGGAACTGCCATACTCAGAATAAGAGCCTACAAAGTACATGTCAGAGAAAATGGATTATGCACCATTCTCCAGCATTGAGGTGTCTGTTGATTCTGCTCATACAGTGAGCAATATTTATGCCTGAAACCTTAAGAGTGACAGTAGGTGAAACTTTGTGGTTTTCTACCAGGCAAAAAACTTCCATGCCTAATTTAGCATGGAAGGCTTCATGTGACTCATAAAAACTTTACCATAAATTTTAGGGACAGTTAATTACTACTCAAGTAACAATGATTCCATGTGCACATGACACAGGCAACAGAAGAAGGTAAACACCTTACATTCAAATGCTACAAGAAAGGAAAAAACTAGGCATTTCAAACGTCTGATCTTGTTCAGATTAGCATTATTGATATGCAAGACACAGAAACCCATCTCTCAGCATACCATCATTCTAGCTGATAGAATTTTTGCTTTGCAAGAAGGAGAAAATAGCTTCTATGGTACAGAAAACATTTGGTAAGGAATGCACACAAGGCATTCCTTTGGTATTAAGCTACTAACACATCTACTGTATTAATAGTAAAAAAGCAGGTCCACATCACAGAAAACATGACATACATACAAGAATGTGCTTACCATGTGCCTGAACATATTGTTACTCCTTGACTGAAAGGACACAGTCAATGTTTCTGATATAGCACTGTATGGTATTTCCACAGGAAACATAATGAACCTCTAAGCATAATATATTTATTCCTATAAGCCTCTTGAATTTAGGGTAAGCAATACCCTATCCCTATTTTATTAATAAAACCAATGCACAAAGCTGCTAAAATCACACAAAGCAACTCTTGTCATATTGAGAATAAAGCTAGGGCTGGAAGTAGGGGAGTTGTTTGCCCTGTAATAAGCTTATCTTCAGTCACACTTCTCTATATGAATATATACATGAACTAATCTTATACAAAACAATTCAACTTACCATTTCTTATGAAGCAGTTTTACTCTTAGCAGTTAAATTCACCTTACTACACCATTTTAAGACCCATTTCTCAGTGAAACAAAGCTTATGCCTTCCCTGTGCATCAGTACTCTTTCTCCTGCATTCCTCCTAAAAATGCACGACCTTCTTAACCAATCCCAACTAGATATGGAAGAAAGATTGAGGTCTCAAATATTTGCTAAAAGAAATTGGGAAGAGTGAAAGGGAGATGAAGACAGCTGTGCTTTTTATGATAAAAGACTGTAGTGTGAATGCAACTTTATCACCAGGTACCCGAGAACAAGTGATCCTAAGAAGAAAAGACAGAAAAAGCAGACCATATGCAATCCACTGCTCACAGAACAACCTGCTGTTTTCATGAGTTCTTTCATGGGTCTTAGGTACTTCTTGTCTGCGAAGCTATATACTTCCTAGCTGGATTTTCCAAGACTTTGGTAACAGCAACTCACCAGCAGTATTGGGTGCACAGCTTTCAGTCGAAGCCACTTGAAAAGCGTCATCCAAAGTTCAGGAGAACACACACCAAATGCAGCAAGCATACAAACATAAGGTGTCCATAGATATTTCATTCTGAAAAACACTGCAATAACTTAGTTGGGACCCTGTGTATGCTTCTGTACTCAAGCTACTATAAAACATTCAGATCTTTTTCTTATGTCAAACAAAGTCTGGATGTTCAAACAATCTGAGGTCAACTTTGATGGTACTGGAGGGTAAACCAAGGAAATCTCTAGCAGAAGAGCTGGCAGCTGATTATCTGCTGAGAGATGGAGGAGAAAGATCCAAGGTAAAAGATGACAAAATCCTTCATAGAGTTCAGGGGAGGATGAAAGAAAAACAAAGAGAATGGTAAACTCACTTGGCTGATTTTCCAGCCAAGAAGGAATAAAAAGCAGCTAATCAGCTAAGCTGTACAGATAATGTTCTATTAGGGACTTCCAGAAGAAAGGAAAGGAAAATATTTAATTAACTCTTAACGGCAGACTAGTTAACTTAGAAAAACTACAGGACAAGACAACAGTCTGCTCACTTTAAGCAACATTTGTGAATATTTAGATTTTAGGATGAGGAGCCTAATAAAAACACAACCTGACATCTTCAAGCTGATTAAGCTGAGAAACAAGATTAGAACAACAACATCTTCCAAACATCAGCTTCTCCAGCTTTAAGGACTAACACAATACTTTTGAAATTGGTTCTGCTACTGCTTTAATGTGTCAAGCAAAAGTATATTTTGTGGTAGCCTACACACAAGAAGATGGATAAGAAATCTTCCATGTCCCAATATTCCAGCACTATTCTGTTCATCAAAACACTACACACATTCTTGCTAAAAATAATTGCAGCACAGTTCTACACTTATATACCATAAAGAAAGTTATTAAAATATGATTCAATTAATGTCTTGGATCTTGGCTGCATTAAGGCTTGGAAGTTAAAGAGACCAAGCACAAGTGTTCATATAACCATATGCAACTTATAATGAAAATTATCTTGGACTACTCCTAAGTAGCATCACTAAATGTCAACATTATTTCTGAAAAAGGGTGATTTTAAAGGGGTAAACAGTGCATCATGTCCAGTAAGGAACTCTGTTACTTTCAAAAGAGATACATCAAAATCAGACTTACCCTTCCAAACACATCGCTAGACAACCAAGCAAAATTGTGTGAATTACATGATAAACTATTTCTGGCCTCTCTCCAATTCGACCATCCTCAAGTTTAACTGTCTCTTTCAGTGGTTCACCACTGCAGTTGGAGAAAATGAGATATCACTTAATTCAGATATTATCCCAGGAAAAGGTGCCAATAAAAATACCTTTGAGTCAGCAGTGCACTGAGATAATTCCATATCATAACATATAATATTGCTGCACTGTTTACTTGCTTTTTGTACTTGATCAATGACCTATCAGTACCCACTGTCCCTTGATTTAGATTGTAACCTCTCTGGAGCAATGGCTGTCAATAATACAATGGGATCACTGCTTATGACCACAAATCTTACTTTAAGGTAATCCAGCACCAAGAGACAGTCTAATTTAAGAGCATGTACACTCTACAAACACTTAGACAAATCATGCTGAATATGCATTTTAAGTTCCTTCATACCATTAGCATGGTAAAGAATTATGGAATCTGTAGGATGATAATTGTGTATGGAACATGTGTACAACAAAAACAACAGAAGTAGCTTTTAGTCACATTATTATAAATTCTAATTATATATAATAAATAAAAATCATAGCCAAAATCTTGCAGTGGAAGGTTTTCTACTAACATAGCAAGGCACAGAATCGATAACAATTCCTTCTACCATTATGTGATTTCTGTTTACATTTTTATAATAAGCTTCCTTATGAAAATTAGAAAAAATATTTTGAGATTATTAAATTATTAAAAAAAAAGAGAGAGGAAAAGGTTTCTTTTAAGATTTCTTTTAAAAAGGTGTTGGACATAATGTAGTCACTGCTCATTACAAAGTAATAAATAGTTATTTCAACCACTAGCAAACAATAAGAAATTTGCTCCATTGTTCTGAATATCCTATCACACATTCAACCTGACAAACATTTTCATTTACAGCAGCATAATCTTTATCTGTTAGAAGCCTTCATCCTTGAAATAAATCTATTGATTTTTGCTGCAGACAAGTGCGAAATTTGTTCCAGTATCTGAGAAGTTTCACCATTCATCTTCTACCAGGAAGAGATAATTTCCTAACCACTGAGTTTCCAAGACAAGTTATGCTAGGATCTACATTGTTGGTATTCTTAGTCTTTTTACAAAGAGAGTTCCACTACCCCTTCTCTTGAGGGAACTGTGAATTATTGTGAAACTAAAACTAATTGAGTCAGTTTTACTTTAGTTCTGTTCCAAGCAGCAAAGGCTAGTGGACTTTATCAAAGTAAACAAGTGTTTTTAAAAAACAACACTGAAGCATCAGAAATCCAAAGCCCTCTCAGCTCCACCCATCTCACCTTTCTCAACATGTAAACTTGGAAAAAAACCAAAAACCCCAAATCCAAAACAGAAAATCAAGTTCTAGGAGAATTACACATAAAATCTTGTAATCTTTCTCTGTCAGTGGGAAGACATAAACACATCAGTAAACATTAGCCAGAGCTCAGCAGGAATTGCACCTGCAGGGAAACAAACCAATGACAACTCCCTGTCCTGACAGGAGGGATGCTCCTGAACCTCCTCACTAAAGGACTTTTCTTTAGGAGGCTCTGGTGGGCCTTCCCACTGGTGCTCACACCCTGACAAGTTCAATAGTAAAACAAACTTTGGAGTGACAGACCATTCCCTGAGGCATCCAGGAACCTCTTATTTTTAACTTATTTTTCACATAAACAAGTTACTCACCAAATTCTCCTGAAAATGACCTGAGTTACAGAAAAAAGGCAGATAATTAATACTAAAATATAAAAAGGCAACAGTGACGACTGTGTTAGTCGCAAAAAAAAGTCTTGGGAGGGTGCCTGAAGAGATTCTTGACAAAGGAGCCAATTCATTGTAAAATTCCTAGTAAGGCAAAAATATTCAATTAAAAACAGTAATAATATCCCATAGATTAGGAAAAAAGCCAACAATCCAGCACAAAACAATTGCAGTTTAACCTATTCATGTCATAGGAAATGACTTGAAATTAATCTTTGATGTTACCTTTTTATCTGCTTTACAAATACTCTTCAAGGTAACTGTCAAAAGTCTATCTTCCCAAAAAGTATCTGTGATCTGAAGAGACCAGACTACAAATCCTTTATATCTCAAAAGCCCAACCTCCCACGTAACTCCATTATGGGGACCAAAAGAATCTTGTTGTCACGGTGGATTAAGATTTCAGAGATATTGATGCAAGAAGGTATGCTTGTCCTCATTCCAAATAAGGAGATGAAGAAAGGAAAGTGGTCATCTGAGATCACAAAGAAGCCTGAGACACTGCCAGGAATAAAATCCTTAATGTTGAAATTCTAGTTCTGTAGCTGAAGCCAATTTATCATTCTTCTTTCTCAGTTAGCAAGGAGGAAGGTGATACACTCTGCTCAGAAGCACTGTCAGTGTGTCTTGTCAGCTGGAACTGGTGCAGCATGTGGTGCCTGTGAATGCATCCTTGTCTTACTTTGTTTTGCTTCCCTCCCTCTTTCATTTTCTCCCAAGGGAAGACTAGAGGACAGAACCACTTTCAATTAGACAGAATCAGTTTAAAGATTAACAGCTGGGCATGTCCAAATTGGCCTTAAAAGACTGATCTTGAAGCTCTTGTGCTGCAAATCATAACTCCAATACACAGTTACACAGCGTTCCAGGCGTAAAGGCACCCAGTTTGTCTCAATCTCTGGCTTCATTGCAGAGTCTGACAGTCTGATAAGTGATATTTAGCAAGGCCCAGGGGGAAAAAGAGGGAAATCCATTAATGCCTGGGAGCTGAATAAACTGAAATCCTGACCAGGAGTCCTTTCTTTTCTACAAAACACTTAAGAATGAGTATGTGTGTGTGATAAACAATGCATTGTAAAAAACATCTGTCTTCCAAAAGTTCCCCAACAGTTTCAGTTGGGTGTGATGCCATTTTCCACTTGTTCCCCTGAAAGGCTGTGAAGTAGTTTTTTGTAAGAGAGATGCAGTTCTTCAGAGAGAGTTCCAATTCCTGCACAGAATTGCAAGTCTTGGCTTGGGTCCAGGAGTGTGTCAGTCCTTACTAACACTCCACTGGAAGTTTTCCAGAAAATCTGTTGCCATGACGTCTTCTTGCAGTCCAACATCCAACTCTTTTACAGATACTAATGTTTTTTTTAGAATCACAATTCCCTCTGACTTTTAAGATGTCCCTTGTCCTAATTTCTTCCAAAACATACAGGGAATATTGGGGGTACCCACAAGCCAAGCCTCTTTTGAGATAGTATCAATAGTTCATGACTCTTTCCAGAGCCTTTTTTTCCAGGCTATAAAAAGCTCATACTGCCACCTTTACCCTATTATCTTTGCTTTCAAGTCTTATTAGAAACACTAAACAGGATACAGAAAGTTTTCACTCTTCAACATCACAAAAGAACAAAAATCCATGAAATGCTTTCACCCTAAGGCATGAAAAATACTGAAGTACTTCAGAAACCTCAAAACCCTAAGTAAATGCTGTATGTGCATATTTTTTTATTTCAATCTTAAAACCAGACAACAAATAACTAAACTATTTCCCTAGCTCCTCTATAAAACTCTCACAAGCCACTGTAATGTTACACTTCTCAGAGCAGTTTCAAAAGTTTTGATATCTTGGGAGGTGTAAAGAGTTTAAATAAACTTACTTAGTTGTGTTTAAGCCAAGTTTTACTTCAATGAACTTCAGCAAATGCTCATTTTCTTTATGAGGAATGAACATCTGAAAATTAGTTTAGCAGAGAAAAATCACACAAAATGCTGGAAGCAGTTTTCACATAGTCATTCAGATTACAAAATGTCAGGTAACAATCAACTATTCAAGACTTAGTTAAAACTAACAAAATGGATTAAGTGTGCTAGTGAAGGTACTGGTATAGCATTGTAAATCTTCAATAAATCTACATTTAGGGTTTCCTTGAGAATATTATTCCCTTATTCCACTCCCATACCACACCAGGAGGGCAAGTGAAAAGCTGCCAATAAGTTGTCAAAAGACTACTGAGCAGTGTAAAAGGATCATGAAAAACAGACCCAGACTTACTCCCAAGCAATCCTAAGAGTGCTGCACTTGGCTCCACTAGAAAATAGGACAGCAGCTGAGCAGAAGTCATGAGCATTTGTAATCTTCACACAGACTGTCTGAGTTGCCTAAAGTTCTGCAACTTACTCATAACTGTAATTTAACACATATTTTTCAAGGTTGGATTTTATTTTCCTGGAGATACAGCAAGGCTAGCCATTCTGAATGGCACAGGAAAATAATTACATGTGAGCATTCTTTCAAGCCTTCTAGGGTTCAGTAGTTTCTTTACTTTTAAGTTAATACTGTTAATTAACACAACCATGGTGAGTTTGAGGCATAGAAGAAAAACACAATAATATGTGTAAAAGGCCAGCAAGAGGGAATTCCTAATCAAAGTACAAGACCAGGCTAAAATCCCACTGTGTAATCTCAACTCCTAATTGACTCCTACACAAAGGGAAAGCCTCTGTTCCCATGTTCTACTTGAAATGTAAAGGAAAATTAATATCTACCCTAAGACCACTCATACTTGCTCCTGGCTATTGTGTCACCATGCACAAGAATATTGTTTTAATATTCAGACTAGTCTGTAGAGGTCATTCAAGTTATAACAAATCCCACATTTATAAAACAGATAAAGTGTCTTTTAAAGAGTATTTCTATACTGTTTCAACCCAGAAGACCAAAACCCCAACATAACGAAGCTGTTTGAATTGCTACATACTAATTACGAATTAAGCTATGAACTGTCATATCAATAAGATAAGCAACATTTTAAAAGATTTTTTCAAGATGTATCTGCAACTTTTAATTTAGATTCTGAAATTAAAATCACTTTTTTAGAGGAATCTTACCTTTAATAAGAAGTTTAGTGTCACTGCTACTGTAAGTACCAAATAAATATACATTATTTTCAGCAATCTTGACACAAATGTGCTTTTTTTCATATTCATCTGCAAAAAATATTTAAAGAATGCTGTATAATTTTTAGAGTTCTGTTTAAATTTTAAAACTACACTCAGGGTTAGAAGAAAGTCTACTTACCTGAAGGGATTTGGAGAGCATTAAAGCTACCACAAGACTCAGTAATGGTGATACTAGTAAGGCTGAATTTTCAAACTGCAGAAGGTATCCCACGATGACAGAAAAAAGGTAGATTCTGTACACCTCGTGCACCTGTTGAAGAAAAAAAATAAACAATAAAATAAAACTAGGATATAAATCCTAGTTTTTAGACCAGTAGATAGCTCACTTCCTCTGTTAATCAGGGGATTAATGGATTTCAATCCTTCAACTCATGAATCTAGCAGGGTACCATTTGGCTCTGGAAAGCATTGCACATGAAAATTATCCTGGTCAGCCTCGCTATCTAATGGACAATTACTTCAAAAGAATTCTGTAAAAATGTCAGAAACAGACCAGGTCTCCCCATTCAGTAACATCCCCCTGTGATGCAGCATGAAGCAGTAACTACAAGGCACAAGTAGGAACACACAGTTTGTGACAGAGCTCACATGTAAACAGGTGCTTTCTTGCCCTCAAAATAACTTGTTCATTAATCTGTCTCAGGAATGAATAATGACTGTTATCTATACTTGCTGTTATTTACTACTTGAAAAGCAGATGTTATAAACCTTGATGCTTGATTCTTCAGATTTTTACCAAAACACCCATTTTCTCCCTTATACACTCTGCTTTGAACTACAATAGATCAAACATTTCCCACTGTTTAGGAACAGAATAAAAAGAAACTGAAAGAAGAGGTGGAGAATTAGAATTGCATGCAGTTTGATATCTAACAAAATCAAAAGGCATGCATGTACAAAGAAGCATATATACAACTGCAGCAGGCAGAATAAAAACACCTTGTTGCAACATTTCTAAGAACCATTTTGCAGAATAAATTTAAATACTTTCTTGTATTCAAAAATCAATTTGCCTTCAACATCTGTCTAGTCTATCTATTGCTAAAGCAGTGCAGGACAGGCCACTGAGGGTGAAAATGAGCCCTTTAACTGCACAGAGCCAACAAAGCCCTTTGTTGGTCTGCCCACCCTGCTGTGAATAGGAGAAAGAAAAGAGGCAGCTAGCCCAAAACAGAGGAATATCATTCATCACTCTTTTAGCTCTCCAAGGATGTTTCAGGCCTCAGAAGCTTTGTTTAGCTTCTATCCCAAAAACAGCACTCCAAAAGAGACTCAGTTTAAAGTTATTTTATTCTTCTGATGGGCATCACATGCATTTCAGCTGGGCCCAGGCTGCAAGACACTAATCTCTCAGCCTTGTGCCCTCTGGAGCTCCTGAGGAGTATGCATGGCAGACACCTCAAAGGCTGCTTGTAAGTCCCCAACTGTCAGTAGGCTGAAAAGTTCCAATACCTTCTCTGTCTGTGCTAGGGCAAAGCTGTCTAGTAGGAAAAGAGAAACAGCCTGGACAAACAGGAGATAATGACTGTATTCCCACATCATCATGAAGGTATATGTTGAGGCATTCACCAAAAGATAACAAAACTTCTAGAAGGAAAAAAGAAAAGAAAAAGCATTAATTTTGTACCCATGCATGTCTGTCACCAAGTAACTGAAAGGTCATTAAAACATAAACTACAGAAATTAATTATTGTTCTGAGAAATAATTAAAATACTGACTTCAGACGTGCTTAACTTTCATATGGAGAAAGTAATTACTGAAATATTCAAAAACATTTCAAGCCAATCAGAAGAAATATTTTTAAGACAGAGTCAGGGTAAGAAAGTAACAACCATCTTCTTCAAGAAAAACAGTTTACATGAGAAAAATTCTGCCTAGGTTTATTCAAAACCAAGCAGCACAGGGCCCATTAACACACTGTTCTCTCTGAACCTTCCTGGGGGCATAACAAGGTAGGGCACAAGTTGTGTAGCAAAAACTGCACATGCCTAGGCGAAATCCAACTGGCTCTTTTGAAAAGAAGAAACAAAACTTCTACTGTTTTCTGCCCAGAAGGGCAACAATAACAGAAGTAACTAACCTAGAGTACAGTTTTATCCACAGCTCTTTATTAAGAAACTAATTTTGCTTTACCTCAGCAGAACAGTTTAGGTTCTTTTTTAAATAACCTGTGAGAGCTGCTACTTGACATGCAAAATACGGCAAAGCCCAATTTTCTCTTGATGGTATGGAATAATCAATTCTTGTTGTGTCTGTCCTAGAATAAAGTACAAAGAAACAGAAATATTAATATATTTGTTGTACAAAAATAGGAAAGCCTAAATGCCACTCCTAGTTGTAAATGTGGCCTTTGCAAGCAAACTTTTCCTGATTTTGCTGCAAAGTAACACTGACACAATTTTGCTGCTGATACAGTTCACAAATTTATTAACAGCATGGAAGGCCCAATCTTTACTCATCCATTTAGCAGTTTTCATGTCAACTGGCATTTATAGGACTGAAGCCAAAAAGCATCTGCCTTGAGCTTTTTCTGACCTGCAATGAAAATCAGCTCACAGCTGAGAGAAAAGATTCCTTCCAGTTCTCATACATTATGTTTTAAACAAGTGATTTAGGTAGTTGAGCACAACATACTTAGGATACAAACTGGTGCTCCCTCACAGCAACAGCAGCAAATATTTTGTCTACAGAGAAAAATTCTGCCCAGCAAAACAAGAGATTAAAGATGGATGGGGAGCATGCAGGGTTTTCTCATGGAATGACTTGACAGTATCCACACAATTAGAGGTGCAGGTGAAAGTTTTTAAAAGTGCTAAAGTGACTCAGAAACACAAGCTACACTTTCAAATGTGATCAAAGGTATCAGTCTCACAGGTACATAGTCTGCTTTGTGTCTACTATGCCTTTAAAAAGGAGCCTCAAGCTCCTTTATCATTTAGGTATTTAAAAGCATTACCTTTCATTTTTTCATCTGAAGCCTCTTATAGAGGCATATTTGGAGCTTTTTTAACTACTAAACCTTTCGTTTTGTTGACACTGTAATCTTATTCACTGCTGAAAAAAATTACAGATTTATTCACCATTTTTCCTATTTTCGACTGTTCACACCAGCTTGATGACCAGTATTTTCAGCTCCTAATCACAGATTCTGTCATGACGACTTCACACTCCTGGAAGATGCTTCCCAACAGTTCAACTTTAAAGGTGTATCTCTAACATTTTGCTCTATAGTTCTTTTATTTCAAGTGCTCTCAGGTTCACAGAAAGCCCCAGAGTTGCACGGTGACAAACCAAGAGCATGAACATACGTTTTCATTGCCCAAATGAGGCTCCCTATTATTGTGGTGCTTCACAGGGGGAAGGGGAATTCCAAGGGAATTGTTTTAAAATAAAAAAAAAAGTCTTGATATTAAGATCATCTAAGAAAATTCCATTTTGCAGAAAAACCCGCACAAAAAGAAGACTTAAAAAAAAAATCAAATAATCTTGACCAAAAAAATGGTCTTGATAATTTCTTTCTATGCTACCACACAACTGCCACAACCTTTAGAGCTGGCCAGAGAGCGCAGCTCTGTTTTACAGCTGTTTTCAACATTTGTCTTCATTCTTCATCAGCACAAAACCAAACCTTCTGAGGAATATTTTTTAAAAATGAAATTGTGTGTGAATACTCCTGTATTCACACACATATATAAAGTCAGTTCAACTGGTAATGTGGATGATTTGGACAACGGGAGGCCTTTCCATTAAAAAAAAAATCATCATAAGAATCAATTAAGCTCTTGGAAATGTTTTCTGTTCACCACAAGATTCTGCTCTCACAGTGAGAACACAAAGCTTAATAGAAGCATTTAAATCCACTAATTAAAATCACTTCAATCCACTAATATTTTAAAATTCCTTATTGACAAACTAGATTGTATAAAGATGTTTTTCTTACCTGTTAATAATGAACCATGCTACAGTCAGCATTCCTGCCAGCCAAGTCCCACTCATAACCCAACTGGTTACAAACAATGCAGTCACATAAATTCCCTGCAGTCCAAAAACTATACCAATGTAGAAATACACTGGTTCAATAACTTCCTGAAATTACAAATAAAAACGAAGAGACATAGTGGCAGCTGAAGCTGGAAATTATTACTATTTACAATTTGTCACTGCTAACAATGTGCTAGGTGCTTTACAAACAGGTAAGAGACGCCTCCTTTTTTAGAAAAGTACTGGGCATGCTTTTATTTGGGGCTCAAATAAAACATGGGGAAGAACAAAGCAGTGTGAATTAAGTGCACACTTCAGGACTCAGCTTGCCAGTGCCACGATTTTTGAATTTGCTTTAGCTTGAACACTCTACATGTCAGATTTAATAATCTATGCTGCAGTGGGATATAAAGTTCAGAGGACTACTAGGAGAAGATAAAAAAGGGAAGAACTTGAAGAAGTAAAGATGTGGCAAAAATGGTTCCAAAATAAGTAAATAATAAAAAAGGAAAGATAATGAGAGAGGACACAAGTACACAGCATAAGCAGAACAAAGCCTGAGTAAAGTGGAAACTGACAAAAGGTTAATCTACAGAAGTGTTTTTCCCTATGAGAATGGGCAGACAGGTACCACTATAACAGACTTCTGTACTCCAAAGGAGTTAACTAACTCTCCTGTTTTTAATGGATAGCACAGATACTCCTGACATTTCTAAGCAGTCTGTAGAAGTAAAGAATGACAGAAAAAGTTACTGCTTAGTGTTAAACCCCAAAAATGCCAGAGACTGATCAGAATTGAGGAGAATCTGGACGTGGTGAGAGCCTTAGCTCAATTCATTCAACAAAAAATGTATGTATTAGTTGGGTATAGCACAGAAAGTCTCATACACACACACACACAGGGAAATGCAAGTACACACATACACACAACCAAAATGCAGGTACAGAAAATAGGATAAATGCACATACTTCGCTACCAGATGCTTGATATAAAACACTGGCAATCAACTCTGGGTACAAAGTCATTTGCTGGACAGCATTTATGGTCTTCAGTGATATTGTCTTATTGTTGTGTGTCAATTCATAAACACCTACAGACAAAAAAAAAAAAAATATTCCTGGAATCACTTACTACTGCTGTTCCTAAAAGAGACTGAAGTGTATTCAAAGGCAGGGAGAATAAGATTTGATCATTAAAGCCACTGACTGATTCACCACACCAAGTTTAAAAGGAAGGAGAAACTTCCGTGTTAGATGTCATTCCACTTACTGATCTAGCTAGAAAGTTATTACCCTTTTGTTATCTAGTCTTTAAACAGAAGGCCCAAAATTTATCATCTGAAGCACAGTCTTTTCAGTAACACACTGATTCAGTCCTGGAACTACATGCCTATAGATCACCTTCACAGGAAGATCTTAAGGAGTGAGACAGATCTAACAGGGATGAGCAGGATGTATTAAACCTGTCTCCAGAAGGACATCAGACATGACGGCCTCATCACCCCTTTCAGCTCCGCGTTTCTGAGATGTCTAAGAACCCTTCGCCAAACACAACGTGCCTTTCTATGGGGTTAAGATGGAATTGAAACTGCCATACTTAAGGATCATTCCAAGATCATTCCAAAATGTTATAAATAAAGAAAAGACTTGTTAATACTTAGAACAACAGAGGGAAGAGCAAAAACAACCCAAATCAAGATATAGAGGAGACCAAAAGCCTCAAAAACAATGCAACAGTCAAACCAGACAACTGTTTCCAGCTCTGAGCATATCTTGGTGTATGGTGTGCAGTTGGTTCCCTGTAGGCCAAACCAGCTCTTTCAGGACTTAAAACTGGGTTCAGCACAGCTGTAATACTCTCTTGAAGATGGGATGCCTTGTAATACCTTGTAGACATGACTCTACCTTTTGCAGAGCTGGCGTCCCTGAATAAGGCATGCAGTCCATCCACTCACAGCATGGGCAATATCCCCAGAGGGTATGAGGCACTGAGTGTACCAAAGAGCTCAGATATTGCTGATGTGCTACATTTCAGCTGGGAAACTATTCAACCAATAACACACTAACCACAAAGTTTAGTTTTACTGGCTTCAGTGAGGTTTCACAAAGGGACTGAACTAATTCAGTGGCTGACCACTGCAAGATAGGGCAGTTCATCCTCCTCTCTCCTGAGTTCCAGCCCCATGCTAGTGCAGTGCATTCTGAACTCCCTGAACAAGCATGGAAGTGCTCCTTCTTCCTTCACTGCTTTAGTTTCCTTTTGGTTCAGGGACCCAGGGTCACAGAGCGCCAGAGCCAGTGCAGGGTAAAGAGCAGGAGCACAAAGGAAGATCATTGTCACCCAGTCTGTTCTCCTTCCTGCCCCTTTCTGTCCCCACCACTCAGTGCTCATCAGCATCTATTTATTCATCACAGCTGACAAGATTAAAAACTTCTGGCAGGGACAGGATGGAGCAGATCAGCTTGTGACAGAAACTGTTCTGTCTTTTGACAGAGGATGGAAAACAGTAATTTTCATCCCTCATTCCCAAATTCAACATAAATTATATTTACATGGCAGGAAAATCCACTATTGTGACACAGGCAAACCCAATGATAACTTTGATACAGAGCATAATAAGAGTAATATTAACCCTATCCTAGAGTATTGATTAAAGGCAATCTGCTGGAATACAGGGTAGTTAAATACTGTTTTTGAAAAGGCACTGAAAAATTAGGACAGTGTGTGGTTTTGAATTAATATGACCAATATACCTACATAAGAGAATAAAATTAGTCTCCACAGTCTGCAGGAGTTTTTTACTGTCTTCAAAGTGAACAGCACTTTTCAAAGCTAATAAAACAAATGAATTTTGTACCTCTTTCAAAGGAAGGAGCCTTTAGCAGTTCTTTATAGAACGAGTAATAAATGGCACTGTCACCCTGAAATGTAATTTCTCGTTCAAGTTCCTAGAAAAAAAAAATATTAATCGCCTGAAATCTCTTTCCTGAGAAGACAATGTATTTTCAGATAGACCAGTTTTGCAACACAGTACATGGTTATGACTTCATTGTACATCTTCAAAATATTCCACAAAACATTAATCTTCACAGCATTTCTATCAGGTACATAATGCTCTCTGTAACTTAGCAAACATGCTTGGAATCAGAGCAACTCAAATCCACACTGTAAGTCAGCAAAAAAATCCACAGGAACTTTTCATATTCATAAACCCGAATTTCATTTGACTTTCTATACTTCACTTAATAATGGAGTTCTTAAGAAAACAAAACCAAACCAACCAACCATAAAACACAAAAAAAAAAAAAAAAAATCCAAAAAGCCCAACACATATTCCTGTTGATTAGCTTCTGCAATCCCAGTATGGTTCAGTTATTTTTCTATATTTTAGAAAGGTATTTTAAGGATAAAGGGTGGTATGGAAAAACACAAAAAAGCATGACAAGCCACAACAACTGTGAGCAGGAGGAGAAAAAAAAGAAAATAAAGAAGACAAAAAAAAAGAAGTTGCTTCAAAGACAGAGGCCTCAGTAGAAGGACACAGGACTGCAAGTAGTTTCAACATGACATGGATCAGATTTGATTTCAAGGACACAATCTGGCTTCTGTTTCAGTAGTTTATCCTTACCTGCCTGCTGGAAAACCAGAATTTCCGTTCATGATATGTAGAGAGGTACACAGCATACATCATTCCGCTGGTGACTGCTGCGAGACAGCCAAAGAAAAGCTTTGCAAAACGCTGGATTAGCATATCTGAAAATGAACAAAATAGTCCAGAGGATTGAGAAACAAACAGCACATCCTACACTTCTTTCTCTACTTTTCTTTACTTTCTTTACTTTTTTTTTTTCTCTACTCTTCTTTCTGAACAACAAGCGACCTTACTGGCATGACAATTATCATACCATCAGCAGCACAGATACATTGAAAACTGGTTTGTTACTCCTGTCCTGTAGTTTTCTTTCCCAGTTGTTATCATTGCTTCACAGGACTTTCAGACAAATATTCAACACACTACACTGCAAATTTTCTCCAGCAAGCTTTGTTGTCAAATTAATTCCAAGAAGGAAAAGCCTCTTCCAGATAAATAGAGCAAACTCTAGATTCTACCCAAAACACCACAAACTTCTAAAAGACATTAACAGACAGAGGTGGCCTAGCACATCTAACATAATTATTGAGACATTCTATTTTCCATTCTGTTCTTGAATATAAGAACGAATTAATCTGAATTTTACCAAACTCATTCAAAGGGTGTCTACTTCACCTGTAGCTCCCTTGAGTTAGTATGTACTTTTAACACAAAAGCTTTTGGTAGCTTGGTGAGCACTTGCCTAAAATTATACCTAATTTTACTTCTGCTCTTGAAAAGCTGTAAGGACTTTTTGTCTGTTCTTGATTCAGAACCATTACTTCATGCATATCAGCTTCCAACCAGAAGATCATTCCAGGAGCAATACAAATATTATTTGTATGCAAACAGTAATAGTAAATTTTTAACTCCCCTGCCTCTACCTCCCCAAGCCTGAAACGGTCCAAGACGACCATTTCACTCTCCAGTGCATAAAATGTCATTATTAAAGAACTCCAGTGTGCATGCCTATTTTCCCTTGAAATATTCAAAAACCTAATTCAAAGCAAGTCTGTTATACATTACCACGCTACAAATATCTTCCCATAAAATGTAAGAGAATAATGAAAAAACAATCAAAAGTCAGCTAAAAATTCTGTAGCTTACATTTTGGCGACTTTCCCAGCTTTGAATTTTCTTTGTTTCTCTCCTCTGGAGCCATTTTGTCAGATTCTGTGCAGTTTTGTTTCTTTCTCTGTCGCAGGTCTGCTGCCCCTGAAGACATTTTTTTTCAAGTTATTGCAACATAACACATAAAATCACACTGGGAAATCCACACAGCAGCAGGTAGCACCCAGTTACTGCTACTGATTCAATCCCATGGAAGATATATTTGACAAAGACTCAGTTAAAGTATGTCATATGACCAACTAAAATAACAATATAACACTACAGAAATCAATTCTTATGTTATTCCTTAGAAAAAACAACAGTAATCTCTTAAGGCCATACTCTGGGACTACCCAGAACACAAACTGGAAGCTAACTGGTTTGTTCCATTTGGTGAACACAAATGAAGGAAATCAGTAGTTTAGATAAATTGATGCAGACACTGGGAGAAACTGGTGCCAATTCCTCATCCTGGTTTTTTGGTGCTATAGCAGTGTAACACAAAAATTGGGCTAGCCCATCACTTTTAAATTAAGATGCCTATTATTTATTTGGCAAAGGCTTTTATAAAGCAAATGTAATATAACTTTTTTTCCTGCTTTTGGATCTACTGGAACTAAGCAATTTATGAATATTTAGTCTAACACATAATTTTAAAGCCCAGTTTGCTAAGCCACATAGATCACATCTCAAGACCAAGGGCTTCTGTTCACTTTTTTGTGAGCAGCAGCAGTTTGGAGTCCTGGTCCATTTATTTTACAGTCTGAAAGGCAATGAGGCTAATTCACAGACTGCAGGTCTGTGAATACCAAAAGACTCATTGCAAAAAGTATTTTATAATTCCTATATTAAAGATACCCCACAACATTTATGCCATTTTGGAACTGTAATGAAAAGGTTTAACTGTAATTCACGCTCCAGAATTTTTAGCTCTCCCATTTGACCTACTGTCCAACATTGCTTGAAATTTTGCAGCCACCAGTTTTCCTCCGGACTTAAAACAGCTCCTTCATAAATCCACCCAACTTCAAACTTGAGGTGTCAATCTTCACACCCCACAACAAAGCTTTTAAGTACCCTGGTTGTATATTAATTACTTCAATTCTAATTCAGTCTGCTTTTAATTCCTGGCTATTAAATCTAAAAGTTAGAAACTAGAGATAGAAATATAAATGGTTAAAACGATGTCTGCCTGTATCAGGACACCAGTGTGTTAACAGAGCAAATTATAACTCACTCTGAGCAAACCAAGATCTCAATGGTAACATTTTTCACGGAATGAACAGAAAATGTCTACCTTCTTAAGACAAGAACTGGAAAGATTCTAAACAACACAAGGTTTAGGGTGTTCAGTATCACATTTATCTTCATGTCAATCCAAAATGAAATGTATACTAGCATGTCTTCATGACATGTATATGAGAAGTCTATCAGCAATGCAAACACCAAGTGCACTGCAGTTAAAAATAATTTGTACCATAAAACAAAACACAGCAGAAGAAAACCCTAGATCACAAAAGTGGGCAGATATGTGCTTGGAAGGACAACTGAGTGCCCCTGTCATTCTAGTTATGATCAAAGCAACAGCATTGAGAACACTGGAGGAAAAGGCCTTTGCTTCTCTGGCAGAGAAGTGAACCATAGCAGAAGAGTAACAAACTTATAAAGCACAGCATTAACAGCAGTAAGAGAAAGCTCCCAAAGAAGGAACAGTTTAAAATTCTACTTCTGAAACAACATCTCAATCAGCAAAAGATCTTCACCTCAGTTTTGAAGACTGCTCTACATATTCCACCCCAAAGCAATACCACAAAAAGATGTGAGTGTGTTACTTCTGTTTCCTGCTGCTGCCGCAAACAAGAAAAATGCTGTTTTCACTTCAATGAATCCCTCAGAGTGATATGAAAGTCAAACAAGGTAACAATAAGAATTATCTAGAATTTTGAACTGATGACACAGCCTCTAGTAACTCTCTATCCAGCACGTAATTCTTCATCTGCTTTTCAGTTCCATGTAAGTCCCCAGTTCAAACAAGTTCTTGTTCAGAAAACATGTGTTCCACTTATTTTTGTGCTTCTACTGCAGAAAAACATAACTCATTCCTACTTTGTGCCACTACACTCATCTACTTTTCACCTACTAATTGAGCACTGTCTGTAATTTTTGTCTTCTCATCTAAAGAAGGGTAAGATAGGGGAAACATTCAGAGAAGGGCCATGAGGGTGATTTAAGTTGTGCAATGGCTTTCATACAAGGAACAAGGAAGCAAATTGAAGACGCCTCAGTCTAGAAAAGAGGATGACCAACAGAAACATGCCAGACATCTACTAGTTAGTGAAGTGCACAAACACACTGAATAGAGAGCAGTGATTCACGTTTTCTAATACAAAAAGTTCTCAAATAAACCTAATGAGTCAGGCTAAAAAGAACCAGCTCATTGCACATCACCTTCACACAGAACACTCCTACCCAAAGAATGTTTTGTAAACCAAGAGTTTGCAGAGATTCATGAGAATATGAAAACAGTTATGGAGGAGAAGCAACTGGAGACTCCTAAACATACAGAAACCATGTGCAACTCAGGAAGTACCCCTGCTGAGAACAGCTGGGAGGTTGGAATATGCCATGGACAGATTTGCATATGGTTGTTTTACTCCTGCATTTTTCTGGGTACCTATTAAGTTTTGTTTCTCCTGATTTCTCCAAGAAAACTAAATGCCATCTCATACCCCCTACAAAGGGAGTTTGCACTGAAAAGACATGGAGAAAATAGTTTGTGTAGAGGCTAAAAGTGCAACAGAATTGCAGAATACACTGAGTTGGAAGGTACCTGCAAGGATGATCCAAGTCCAGCTCTCAACCCTGCACAGGACACTTCAATAACCACACCATGTGCTGAGAGCACTGTCAAAGCGCTTCTTGAACTCTGTCAGGCTCAGTGCTGTGTTCACTTCCCTTGGGAGCCTGTTCCAGTGCCCAACCACTCTCAGGGTAAAGAACCTCTTCCTAATTACCAACCTAAACCCCTCCATCCGCAGCTTCAGGCCATTCCCTCGGGTCCTGTCACTGTCACCACAGAGAACAGATCAGTGTCTGCCTCTCCTCTTCCCCTCCTGAGCAAGCTGGAGAGCTCGCCAGTCTTCTCCAGGCTGAACAAACCAAGTGACTTCAGGCGCTCCTCACGCAGCTTCCCCACAAGGCCTGTCACCACCTTCGTAGCCCTCTTTTGGATGCTCTCTAATACTTATCGAAACGAGAAAGAAGACTGGCTAAAACATACGGAAGGATGCCAAAACGAAAGTACACTCACGGAGGCATCCACGGAGCCCACAGATGCTGCCCCGGGCGCTCTGCCCAGAGACAATGCCAGGCGAGGGAAGTGAAAAAGACCCCACGTCCCTTAGGGACCGGCCCGGCCTCCCGCTTGGGGCTGCAAAGGACGGGCTGCCTTGGGCTGGGCTGGGGCCTGAGGGGCCGCCGGGGCGGGCTGGGCCCGGGAGGCCGCCTGTGTCCTGCAGCCCAGCGTTTCACCTCCGTCCGTGCCCTGGCACAAACCGCGAGGGGCGGCCACACCGCCGGCCTGAGCCAGCGGCCTGGCCCCGACCGCCTCGGCCCGGCTCCGGCTCCGCGGCCTGAGGAGCCGCCCCTCACCTTCCTCCATCGCCGGCCTGTGCCCGCAGCCCGCCGCTGGGTCCCCCCGCCGCTCTCTGCGGGGCGACGCGTCCGCCCCGCCCGCGCCGCCGCCCGCCTCCCGCCGGCCGCGGGGGCGGGAGTGCTCCCGCATCCCCCGGCGAGCGGAGCGGAGCGGAGCGGCCCCGCGCTTCCTCCCACCGCCGGAACTGCGGCTGCGGAGCGCGGGGGGCGGCCGGAGCCGAGCGGCGGCGCACCGGGGCACAGCGAATGCACGGGGGCACAGTGGGCGCACCGGGGCACAGCGAGCGTACCGGGGAACAGCGACCGTGCGGGGCGCACCGGGGCGCTGCCGGGCGGTGTCAGGGCTTCCCTGCGGGAGCTCCGCGCTCCCGTCGCCCGCCCCGGCGCGCAGCCCCCAAAGCGGCACCTCCCGGGCAGCGCGGCCACCGTTCGTGCCGCTCCAGAGGGACCGGGCCTCTCCAGAGAGCTTGGACACCAGGAGGCTCGGGGGTGACCTTATGGCTCTCCACGCTTACCTGAAAGGAGGTTGTAGCCAGGGGAGCGTCTTTGCCTGGGCAGCCAGAGGTAGGACGAGAGGACATGGCCTCAAGCTGTGCCAGAGAAGGTTTAGGTTGGACTTCTGGAGGAAGTTTTTCACAGAAAGGCTGATTAGACATTAGAACGGGCTGCCCAGGGAAGTGGGGGAGTCACTGTCCCTGGAGGTGGGTAAGGAAAGACTGGACATGGCACTTTGTGCTCCGCTCTGGTTGATGTGGTGGTGTTGGGTCAGATTGGTCTCGATGATCTCAGAGGCCTTTTCAAACCTAATTGATTCTGTGATTACAGAACTGCTAACTCTTCTATGGAAGAGGTTTATGGACATTGTCCCTTGGAGGTTTGTGGGAATTGTCTCTTGGAGGCTGCACGTCTCCTGACCTACAGTCAGGCCAGTGGCTGAGCAGCTGCTGGAAGACTGGTTACTTGTCTGGCAGCTGCAAGGAAAAACTAAACCAATATGTGTGTCCTTTTGGAGTGTAAAATGAGATTTTTAAGTTTCCTGGGTTTTTAATAAACTCTAAAATACTTCAGCAGTTGTTGATTTATTGGATAGTCACAGGAGTTGTTATGTTTTTAATGATCCACAAATTATCCATTGCATTTCTAATGCATCGTGTTTGATCTGAGTTTGTTTGTTAGTGTAGGGTTTTTTAAAGTTACTGGAATACGTAACCGTAATCATTGCAATGAAAAGAACAGTAATTGTTTTAAATATTTGTGTTCAGACCATCGATACATGGACAAACATAAAATAAACAATTGCTCGGTTGTGCTCTAGATGTTTTTTCTTAAGCCTTCTTTATACCTGCAGTTCTGTAGTGTACCCTGTTGCAGTTATTGTGGAACTTAAGTTTTCTTTTGATGCTCCAGTATGGATCATCCCACACCTTGATTTCAGTAAAATTATAAATGCATATCAAGTTATTTATATGCACAGTTGGCAAAGAAGTGAAAAATCCAGCCTGCTCACTCAATTTTCCTTTTTTCCTAAGGAAAAAAATTGCACATTTGAAGGTGGGAGAACCAAAAATCATTTTTCATGCAAGTTTCTTTCTCCCAGTGAACATGCTGAAATGATTGTTAAAGTAATGTTGAAAATGTTACTACTGTTGCACTTCAGTCTTCCAAAATGCTTTATTCGACTAATATTATATGAAATTTATTTCATTTGACAGCTTATTATGTGGCCTAAACGTTGTGCTGTAATACATTAGAATGAATAAATACAGGGAAGTTGTGTTCTTTTTCTAAGCTTTCTCTGTACGAACATGCATCATGTATCTGCATGGTGGCATTTGTTCTCTGTTTAAATATTATTTCTAAGCCCTACAGACATAATTTTCCTTTTATTTACAAGTTCACGGTACTGATGCTTTCCAGTTTAACAATCATTCTTTCTCTCCTTTAGAGATTGTTGACAGGAGACAGACACAGATCTTAGTATAATGCATTAATACTGGACATGTTTGTCATTACAAAGAATTTTAAAAAAATATGTAGTTGTTTGTTTTGTAAACAAACCAGTTTATATTTTTGTATATTAAAGATCCCATGCCTAAAAATATCTGTAATGTTTCAATAATCAGGTAATGACTGTAGATATTTCATCAATTCTTCTAATTTCAGCCTTTTGTAGGGTTAATTTTCAGGCTACTAACTTATGGTTCTGTCAGTATCCAGAGGTTTTGCTTATTTTAATTATTTCAGATCCTTCCCTCGCCAAAGCTCTATATCTTCTGTCAAAGTATAAAAAAGTAGTGCCTACAAAAGTGGTTGTGGGACCAAAATTTTGCTTAAAGTTGAAAAGGTGTGCTCTCCCACCTGATACAGGGACTTGCAAGGAAATAAGTGAGGGGATGTTGAGGGATAATGATAATGTGGAAGAATTACTTAAAACTGGACTTAAGAAGTCCTAAGAAAATGAAATTACTCAAAATATATAGAACCTTCGGGATTTTTTCCCACTTATTTAATTTTTTATTTCAGCACAGCTTCCAGTGGTTTTGATTGCTTCAGCTCACACCTGCCTTGCCTAGGATATAAGTGAACCAGGTTCTATTGTCATCTGTTGTATTGTAAAACATGGAAAATACACATTAAATCAAGGGAGCTGATTTAGATTTGCACTCTGAAACTGAGCTGGGGACATGAAAACATGGCTCAGTTCTCTCTTAGCTTCAATCCTCTGGTGATAAATCTGTGGTTTGATCTGTCCTGATGCCTTTGGAATTTCTTTAAATTTCTTTGGAATTTCTTTAAAGTGTTCCTCTGCAGATGGAAGACACTACGGATGTGATTGCCATGACCATCTTCCTGTTCTTTCTACCTGCCTCTTGTATTTTCTGTCCTTGAAGCAGCATGAGATCCTGCATATTCATTTTCTTTGCTTCTTCCTGTCACTCCTTGTGCTTCCCTGTAATCTAGAACTAACTCACGTCACCCTGTGTTTAGATGTGTGTGACGCTCGATGGCCTCTCATCCTGTACACTTTCTCTTCTGTGTCCTTCTAGCCA
Source organism: Onychostruthus taczanowskii (assembly GCF_017590055.1). Classification (NCBI taxonomy): domain Eukaryota; kingdom Metazoa; phylum Chordata; class Aves; order Passeriformes; family Passeridae; genus Onychostruthus; species Onychostruthus taczanowskii. The sequence goes on along the minus strand of NW_024501459.1, from coordinate 19,160,215 downwards.
TCTCATCATCTCCATCCCTTTTTGCCTCTCTCCATCCCACCTGAAAGAGTTCCAACTTTGTGTTTTCACGCTCTTAAATGGCATTGATCCTTATCACAGTTGCCTTTATCTGACCTGTAATTTAGTTTCTTGCTTTTCGTCTTACTTTATAAGACCAAGCCATGTCAGCTGACTAATTGCTGTATTGCTCCTGCAGAGTACTGTGTCAGTAATAAAGTCATGGTAAATGGACCTCAGGAGAAAAATCTTGATAAATGTTTGTTCATTTAAACACACACACACACAAACACACATCCTTAGTGATATGACTTGCTTTCTGTGCCTCTTCCCTCTTTCTGCTCTTGCTCTAGTTCTTGTTTGTGCTGCAGGTGAAGTTCCCCAGAGCAGGAGGCTGACCCCTGTATTTGTGAAACATACAGGAATAACAGTAAGGCAGAATAACTGGCTGATAGCTGCCTTGCCCTCCACGTGGCCTCTGCTCTGTGAGGAGGCCCACTGCTCTGCTATTGTCTCTGTCCTTTCCAACACTCCTTTTTTCTCCCTGAGCTGTCTCTTGGACTTTTATCCAAGGATAAAGCCCTTTGAGGTGGATGACTCACAGCTCTGCACTTGCTTTGACTCACACTTTGCCACCTAGTATATTGGTCAGCTCTTACTAAACCGCAATTTGGTTTTTTTTATTGCTAATGACGACAATCCTTGCTTCCCACATCTTTGATTTCACTCTCATTTCTGCTGGGTCAGAGTTATGCTTGTTTTCTCTATGATTGGTCAGAGCTGTATTTCCCCTTTCTCCCCTTTCCTGGGTTTGATACAGTTTGGTTTTTTAAACATCCCCTGCAGATTTCAGAGTCTGGAGGCTCTTTTGTCTCTGGTGCCCAGCTGTTTGGGCTGTATTTCTGAGGGTGAAGGTGCTGCTCCCCACACAGCCTGTCCTGCCAACATGGAAAGGCAGCCTCGTCCCCTGCCTCCTCGTGCAGCATCCTCACCATTCATCAGCTGCTTGACCAGGAGCAGCGCATTCCCCAGCTTCCAGTGGCATCCCTGGTAGCACACCTTGAGTGATGACAGAGAGCTGGTTCATCACACAGGTGCTGATCGTGAGGGCTTAGCAGACACTTCAGCTGCTGCAAAGCAAGCACCAGAATTCAGGTCTCTTTTCAGGCACTGTGTTGTCCCTGAAGGGCAGGCCTAGCATGACTGGAGTCACTGAAACCCCATCCCTGGTACTGACATCAGCAGGAATGACTGATTACATCTAGGAAATTGCTCTTGGAATATTGTGCTGGCCTTTTTTATATAAGTATTTTTCAGAGAAGTGGAGCAATATGATCTTTAATGTGTCTTAATGTCTTACTAAATACACTAGTCAGGCACATCTCCTATCCCAACATAGCAACCAGCAGTCTTAGCCCCACATTCTTGTCTGACCATGTTACAGCTGGCACAAGAAAGGGCGATGTCACTGCTTTTGATGGATTTCCAACTTTAAGCAGGAAGCATTTTGGCCTGATACTTGAAGATTATAAATCAGTAATACAAGTCATAGCCCAAACACTAAGCAGACACGAGATCCCTTCTCAAAAGCTGCATCTAGTGTTATTAAAACACCTTGGGCTGAAGCAGCCCTCTGCAGCTGGTGCTGCTTTTCACTGGAGTGAGTAGAAACAACTCTAGCACAGGCAAAATGCACTCTGACCAGGCAGATTAGCTATTACCAAACTACTGCATGTCTGCTAGGATTTCCTAGACAGCAGAAAAAGAAGTGAATGGGACTATACTTGGCAAGGGATGGAAGGATGCAGCTTCCATCTGGGATGCAGATTCTAGACTCTGAAGCAACTCTGATAATCCCAGCTGTAATTTTGCAAGGAGCAAACATAAACCAGGCTGTTTGTTACAGAGAAGTGTGATTCCTCCAGGATGGGCAGTTCTGTTTCCTGAGCTTTTCTTCAATCCCAGCCAGCATTGCCAGGCTTTGACTTCATTTCCAGAGCTGATGCTTTCCAAGCCTGCAGTTGTCTGAGTTGAACAGCCCCATTTGAAATGATTAATTTTACTGGCACCTTTATTAATCTGTATAACTGCTTTTATGAGACACAGGGCACTATGAAAGATGCAGAGAACAAACAGACCTAGTGTGTGAGCAGGATGCCTGTCACTGTGTAATTATGGATAACTGTACAGTTACATAAATGCTCTTCTTGGGGAATCACCAGTGACGGCAGCAAGCTTTGCCTGTCATGTTTTGGCTAGTTAAAGCACTGATTCATCATACTTTGAATACTCAGTTTCCTGCTTGTTCTATGGTAAATGGATTAGTGTCTGCAATTTCAATAGTAATTAATGAAGATGAGAGATAGATCCAAATTTAAACCCAGATAAAATTGGGTTGTCTGAAGAAGTGGAATGATTTACTCCACCTGTCATATCTCGTAGTGTTTCTAGAATATCACTAACTTGTTTGCAGACTTCTTGAAAGATGCATTTTTATCAGTTGGGGTAACAAATCTAAGCATACAAACCATGATTGACTCTTTTGTTCTTCTTCCATATGAAGTATCCCCCTCCTTCCTTTTAGGTCACTTGCCTTGGCCTCATTTTTGCAGTTGCATATTTCTTCCTGAGCTGTCCCACCATCTGTTATACATCAAGTTGGTCAAACCTTGGGTGTAGAAAGCAGCAAATTTATGCTCAGCTCTTAGTAGAGCATAAATTTGTACCACTTCTGGTACCCCCTCTAGCTTGTTAGCTCATTCAGCTCTGGATGAAACCTTATTGCTTAGATTGAGGACAATTCACAAAAGGAGCAATGTCCTGAGAGAAGAACTGGCTAGGCAGGGCTCTGAGTTTCTTTCACTCAGATGGAAGCTCCAGAGGAGATGGCAGCTTTGATGATTTTAAAGCACAGTGTGATCCCCAGAAGTAAGGTACTATATTAGTTCAAGATAATTATTGTCAGTGATATCATTACCACTGTTATAGTGACTGTTGCTGTAATACATTATTGCAATACTTGCAGCAGAAGAAATATGCATTGGCAGGTGGAGGGAAGGAAGAAAAATTATGGCTTTGCTCAGGCAAAAGGTGGTTAAATTTGACATTTGATCAAAGTACAGTCATCTTTCTGACATTAGCTCAGTTGATTAGAGTGTGGTACAGTAACACCAAGCCTGTTGGTTCAATCCCCCCTGATGGATCATTTAGTCAGGAGTTGGACTCTTGAGTCTATTCAACCTCAGAGTATTCTATGAATCTCAAAACAGCAGCAGATTCTTTGCTTCCGTGTAAATCTGCATTGTTTTGAGTTGATGCAAGTGCAATCTGCACATGTAAAACAGACAACTTGGATGGTAGATAGATGCAAGATCTATCATTAAGAAACTCATGGAGAAATTAATTTATGTACAGTTCAGATGAGCAAAGAGTCAACTTTTGGTGCACAGTGCTAGTGAAAGTGCCAAATGTTTATATGGTTCTTGTGATGAGAGAATCTGAGGAAACCAAGCTTCGTGGTTGGCCTTAGCTGGCTGCACTATTTTTTTCCTGTATACGTCATGTTAGAGTAATTTGTTAAATATCCTTTCCAACTTTACATAACTCTGACCTTACAGGTGAAGAGTTGGTCCTGCCCTAGGAATTGCAAGAAGAATGATGTTTGTTGACAAAGGTAGATAATATCTTCCTCTTCAGCGAGTCAGGTTGTCAGCAGCAACGACTTGGACAGGAATTGACAGGAAATTTACGCTTAGTCCTTGAACTCTGCGGTTTTGGCAGAGATATGACTGAATGAAACACAAAGTGACAGAGGGAGAAACCTGGATTCCCTCCCAGAGGGAGAGTTTACTCAAATTGCTCAGTCATGGACTAGCTTGTTTCATTCACAGAAAAAATTCTGGATCTTAAGAGAGTCTACTGTAGTACCCATCCCATTGACATCAGGGACCCTGAGAAGCAGCTGTCATGTAACCATTCTCTGCCATACTTAAGGGGGTGTAATTAATTGCTGTAAGCCTCTAGTGTGGCTTCACTGAATTCAATCAACCCCACAAATATTACTGAAACTTCTCTGGTGTATTTTATAAAGAGGATTTACCTATAAAACAAACACGGTGTTCATCGATGGTGTTCATTCAAAATGTCAGGTAATTTTATCCTGAAACAATTTCTTTCATGCTAGAGTTTAAATTTTCATTAGTTCAAAGAATGGACATTCTTTTAGGGTCATGTCTTCCAGATGTGTAAGATTGCAAATCAATAGCCAGTCCCTGCAATAAATTTTCATTTAGACGCCTTATGACCTAGGCAAAGAGTACATATATAAATAGGGAGAAAACTGATAGACTGCTAGAAAACAAGAGTGCCTGCCTTTCCCTGGAAAGGTTAATGGAATTATTGTCCTGCAGGTATCACACTTGCTTGTGGAGTTTTCTTCCCTCCTCCTCCTCCTCAGCCCTGTTTTCGCAGTTGGCATTTGGAGAAGTACCAAATTAAATCCAAGTTAATGTATATGTCATGAAATTCTACTGAACTGAGTGAAGGGGAAAGAAGCTTTTGAGACCAGTCCTGGGAGATTCTGGCTGTAGCTTGTGCCTGCAGTAGGGAGCAGTGGAGGGAGTTCAGGGTCTTACGAGGGCAAGATCTAAATTAAGGCAGGCTCTGGCATGCGCAGTGGCAAGGAAATGCAATTTGGTATAAACATTGGGGCTCCAAAGTGAGTGAATGCCACCTACACTGCTCCCAGGAGGCTCCTGTTTCTCAGGAATGTTCTGGCAACATGTTGCAACCTAGATATTAGTGGCACTTTTCAGTTTGCTTTGTCATTTTCAGCAGCAGCTTTTAGTCTGTAAAAACCATACTAATGTGTGGTAGTGTATTAAGGAGAATGCATATTTTCATTGACTCTAAAGAAGTGGGCAGCATTCTGGCATGCACCCTTGCAGTTTCCAGGCTTGATTCCAGTGAACAGTTCCTACCCTAAACACTGAATTTCCATCATTACAAAGAAGGGATTCTCAGTAAATACAAAATTGCTAAGTGCCAAAATGATACGGTGTTTTTCCTTTGGAGTAAACATACAGATTGAGAGAACTCGCTACTTGCTGACCAGGCTCAAAGGTAAATAAGCTAAGAAAGCAAATTTAGACCCAAAAAAAAAAAAAAAAAAAAAAAAATCCTACTCATGCAACACTGTCCAATGAACATTTCTTGACACTGTCCAATGAACATTTCTTGCCCTGTGAAATGTTCAGTGATAAGGTAGGTATTTTCCCTCAATGGACCCTACACAACAGACACGTGTCAGAAGGCTTATTGGTAGGTCCTGTGTACATAAGATCTGCTCTCCTGTTAGCCAGTGCTCTGCTGCTCTCATTTGACCTCATCCCTAGAAGGCTGAAACTTTATTACTGTAATGAATCTTTGTTTCTCCTTCCTTGCACCTGGGGGATTTAAACGTGCTTGTGCCAAGACACCGTCTCCTTGCTTGGCTGTATATAATCTGGGATACATGCAAGTTGATTTCACATGGAAATTACAGTGGATGGAAGAGATTTGTCACCAGACATTTGTGACCCATGTTACATCAGCCTTTGGTAATACAGTATGTAAGCCAAAATAAAGGCTGGCCTTGCGAAACAGGTTGTTAGCACTGATAAACAAAGCTTCAATAGGAGATGAGGATCAGGCTAGTGACCTGAAATACTGAAGTCATTTGGGACCTTGAATTAATATATTTGTCCACAAACATGTTCCTGGTGGAGAAGGGCAGGGCAGCCTTTCCCACCTAGCAAACACCATGCTCCATCTAATGCCAGCCATTGTGGGAGAACTTTGATCTTGTTTGATTGCTTGTCAGCTCTCAAACTGCCACTATATTTTATTAAATTGATCCGTACAGAATTCATCCATTTTTGTGCTCCCTTCTGATTCCCAATAGCACCAGCCTCCAGTTTTGTAATTTCCTGATTTAATGACTCCTGACATACCTGAGCCAAATCAGAAAATGTGTTTCCCATGGAAGATCTGCTCTGAAGGTCAGCAGATCCCTTTGCTTCTACATTGCTTTATTGATGTGTGTCACTTGAAGCGAGACACAAGCGAGTATTTCTGCCTCTCTTTTGAAGCTCTGCCTAAATGCTTTCCATCAACAGCTCCCGTTGGAATCAGATTTCTCCTTTGTTGTTCTGTTTCCTCCTTTTTCTTCTGGGGCCAAACAGTTCAGCAGTGTTTAATTCTGGGAAAACCAGGAAATGTGAGTTACTGGGAGGAGGGGTAGGATTCCTCTCTCCTATCTTGAGATAGATAGGAGCAGTGCCTGTGCGCTGCTCCAGCTCATCCCAGCTCCAGCTGAGCAAATGAAGAGAGAGAGGAGTCTTCTGGGGGCCATTCACCCCGTTCTGAGAGAGCTGGCTGGGAAAGGTGTGAGGAACCACATGAATTGTGCCTGAGGAGCACAACTTTGGCGTTTAGAAAGAGAGAAAAATACTTGACACCAGCAAGCACAGATTGCTGGTCAAGGGTACATAGGGCGAACATAGGGGACAAAGGAGATTATACAGCATGGATTGTCTAGTATGTTATTGATGAAGTAGTTCACAAAGCTTCTATGAACATCTCAGTAGTTTAAGAGATTTATTTTATTACGATATATTTAATATAGAATGTAAATAAATATAAATTTGCTAAATTGGTGTATAATTTTTCTTTAAGCTGGTATTTGTTTCACTTGAAACCTTTCTCTCACTTTGCATTCTATAAACCTTTTAAAAAAGTTTTTATTTTTAAACAACAAACCAGCAAACCCCAGAAGAAGCTCTCAGGTAACAGCTGAATCCTCATGACCCCCTTTGCATCTCAGACGTTTTCAGCAACAAGAGGCCAAGCTTCCCCCTCTATCCTGAGCACTCTTCATGCATTATTAACTCTCAAAAAAAACCACATTACTGTGCACATTTAGTGTGTGTAAATACAGAGCTTGATTTTTATTTACTCCACATAGTACAGCAGAGTTAAAGAGTTTTAAAGTGCATGATATAAAACATTGTTTCTCAGAAAACTGGTTTATATTTAAAAATCTGAGCCAAACCTAGAACTTTTTACAGTGTAGATTGTCTGTCACAATCATTGTTTGCTATGTGACCTCAGAATTTATTTACTTTTATTATTTAATGTGTAACGCAATAAAAGTAATCCACAAATTATTTTTTGCAGTGGTTCTGCTTCTCTTGACTTCTAAAGCATTATATTCATCTTATGTTTTGCTTTCAAATCACATTCCAGAAGTCATGTGCCTGGTGAATAATCTCAGTTATACTTCTGATTTGCCTTCTGTTTAAAAAAAAAAAAGAAATGCAAGCAAATTCCCAACCTTCATGATTAGATAGAAACTTGGAAAGACGAAACCACAAAAGCAAAAGTGTTTCCATTATGTTATGCTTGTGCCTTCTAAGCCAATGCCCGGATGAGAGGTTCCTTAGTGCATGGGAGGCTCCTGCTCTGCTGTGAGCTGTGAAAGCCAGATTGCCACGTGAGTAAAGGAACAAACAGAAAGCACAGGCGGGGTTTGGGGTAGAGGTGGCAGATGGCTTTCTGTGAAGGCTGTGAGATTGTTTTAAATGTGGGAAAGGAAAGGTGCATGGGAGTCAAGAAGCAGAACTGATAAAGAGAACAGGGGTTGGAACAAGGTTCCTTTGTGCAGAAGGACGCTCAGGGCTCGTCAGTGGATGAAGTGCTGACCACTACAAGTGCAGGGTTGTCCTGTGTTCCAGCCTCACTCCAGGAAAGGTACAGGAGAGCAACGAGGTCCCATTGCACACCCAAAGAATGTTTGAATCCTCCGATCACATCTGAAGCATCAGTAGCTGCTTTGTTATTGGAAAGAAAAAAATTAAAACAATACCACTCAAGCTGTAAATTAAAAGCCTGCTGAAGATGTAGATTTCATGAGCCAAGCAATTAAGAGCATTAGTATGCATATTAGAAGTAATTAAAAGCAAGCAAACAGGAAGAATGCCAGGTGAGAACATACAGGTTGGAGGAGAATTCTCTACCCAATTACACAAGTGTAAATTAATATCTTGTAAATAAATCCACAATAATTTTCTTGGATGAAGTTACAGTCATGCTGCTTGTAAGTAATGTAACCATAAGCACTGAAAACCAAAACCACAGCATACAATTTATAACAACAAGAAAACAAAAATTAAATGTAAAACAGAACAAACTTGTTTGGCTGTTACCAGTGGTGCCCTGGAAATGAGGCTGTCCTATCTGAGGATGCTGATAATTTGCTGGGCTGGGACTGGTCTGATGTTTTTCTGACTAATGTCATAATTAGTCAATTACTTGAAGATATTTGTCTGAGAAACCTCTGATACTGTTACTTGTTTTTAGAATGTTGTTTACAATTGTTTACAATTTATAGTAGTTCATACTATTTTATTGACAAACTTCTTCCCTATTGTGTATGCATAGTTGTCCCTATTTTCTCTACACAAATTCCTTATTTGTGAGTGTTCTGTAAATAATTCAAAGAATAACTTCTCATTTCATGTGACATTCAGCAATTATTTATTTCTTATCATTGTACTTGCTCCTGACCAAAAGGTGAAAAGATTTTAAAACTAGGTATAGCCAACAACAGTTCTCTTTGGATTTAAATAAGGGTTTAGAAGTATTTTCAAGATGTATTTTAATATCTGAAAGTTGTCTGTCTTGTCAAATAAAAGACAACTCATAGATTCTGATTCCCCTAGGAAAAAAAACTATCCTTGTTTGCTCAAATGCTGACCAATCTTTTAATCCTCTTCAGACTAGTTTGCGTGTGTGAAATCAATATTTCAAGGTACTTACAGTACTTCCCAGAGCACACAAGTTGTTAACCAAGCTGGGCTCCATAGAGTTTCTGCATTCCATCAGGTGTCAGAAGGAGCCTTGACTGGTCTGGGGGAATTAAGGCCAGGTGAAATGCCAAGCTCCTTAGCTCATCTGCTGCAGAGAACAGGACTGAAGTGTGCCTGCTCAAGTCTTGTTATGGGAATAAATCCGACATGCCTCACTTACTAGGTCAGAGACAGTCTGCAGTGTCTCAATATGCAGTGATATCAAATGTATCACAGAAGCCAAAAGCATGATTAGGTTACAAAAGCAAACACTGAAAATTTAAGAAATGCCAGAATTAGGATGCTTACTCAACTGACATTTGCTTCCTGGTAAATAATGATTTATGATACATTTATCTCTAGCCACATGATCACCCACTGGCGTTTTCTCCTGCCCTGGTGCTCAGGATGAGCTGTTTGTTTACTCTGTGCTGAGCGTGCCCAGCCCTTGGTTAGTGTACACTCTTCAAACCCTGCTTTAGAGACACCTACTTATTCTTACTCAGGATTTTTCATATGATTCTGTTGCTGGAGTAGCTCAGCAAAATAGAAGATGTGCAGAGTCCTCAGCATTTCCCATCTGCAGATGTTTGACCTGACAATTGCAATAACACTCCCAAGGGGTAGGAGAGAGGCTGTTTTACCCACACAAGGGAGTGGGGAGGACAAACCAAGGGCAGTTCCCTCAGGTGCTACTGCAGAGAAGCCCACCACCAGCAAATTCAAAGCCTCCTGCACAAAATCTCCATCTCCATCCACAATTTCTTGCCCTGATGTAAACCTCCTCTCCCTCTTCCCACAACTTATAACACCTATATTCTTAAATCAGGCCCTACATCCCTCACAGCTCTGCATTCATACTGCCCAGCATCTTTATGGCTACATTCACAGCTTGTATTAGGGACCTAAAATTACAATCTCCCCTTAGATCTGACATCCAGGCCTTGCTGGACTGACATTCTCTCCTGTAACTGCAGGTAAGGTCATGGCCACCTTGGGCTGGAGCACACCCAGGAATTCAGGTGTCATGTACTGCTGATTTTTTTAACTGCCAAAGAGCATAATTTACCAGATTTCCCTGATTTACCCATGAAATTGCAGAAAAGCAGATTATTGAAAGGAAATCATGTTATCATGACAGACTTCTGAGTACAGAGAAATTAGCCTTCCTCAAAGAAAAAGTCACTAGTGTCTTACTTTAACACAGACAAAATGATGTCTTTTCCTCTAGCCTCACAGCTGTACTGTTCTGTCTGAAACGTTCCACAGTAATTCAGCAGGAGACAGTGATTCAGAATGAACATTTTCAGTTCAAGTTTGATAAAATCATAAACAACAGAAAACAAGGCTCCTAAGGGACATGCTGAAGGCCTTAATAACAGATGCTTTCAGCAGCTCTGCTAATAATAAGCTGTGGGAATTGATGGTGTTCATTTTAAAATGATTTTCACATTTAAATTTTGATGGCACTTTTTGGTTAGATGCTGTTTGCAGGGCAGATAAAGCAAATAGCTGGCAGACCTGCTGGTTAAGAGGAGGATGAGGCTTGTCTGCATCAGAGGTGAAGATTTGGGGCATGTAGGTCTGTTCTTCCCCACGACTGTTTTAGGGCCTTTCTCGGAACAGCCCCTGGTGCTGTACCACGTATGACACACCCCCGTGCCCCATACTTGCCCTTTCAGAGAGCAGTCCCCACATGGTATAGAGACTTACTCTGCAGGCTTGGGCTTTTTCAGGATGCTTGTCAGTCAGGTGCTGCTTAGGAAGCTCCAGGAGCTCAGCCTGGGGTGACTGATGGGAATTTTTAGTTGCTTGGGACAAACCCAGTTTTCTCTTCAGTGTTTGGAAGAGGGTTATAAACTATTATGAAGTGACCTCAGCTGATGGGTATATCATGTTCTTTCATTCTATTCACTTACAGCATTTACAACATCTCCCCATTATCGTTTAGGCTTTTACAACTCTTAATGACCCTTTTATCAGAGCAGCAATAACCAGTAAATCCCCTTTGGCATTTATTGCCTTGTCTCTAATACATAAAAGAACCAATTTATAACAGCTCATGAATGCTGGAGATTATTTTTCAAACTACTTCGTCAAATCTCACTACAAAAATAAGTGCTCTGATGAAGGCTCTGTTTCTGTGGTTTGCTCAGCATCAGCCCTAAATTAAACTCACCAACAATATGCAATAAACTTTGTATACTGCAGGCTGTATGACAGAGAGAAATGAAAAACCAGAAATCCAAAATGTCTTCTCTGTAGGGAGGTGTTCCTTCCCCTACCCATCTCCTACCAGCATCAGTTTTGTCCTTGGCTGCCAGGAGGAGTTTCAGGCCTGGGCATAATCAGCAGGAGCTCTGGGGACAGGGGATGCTACGTTGTCAACAGCCATCACAGAAAGTACACGTGGACCTTGTACGTCTGACATGGTGCACTCAGCAGTCAGATAACTAGAATCAGTTTGCTGGGCTTTGTCTGAAAATGGTGGAAAGAAACAGGCACCACCAGGAGAGGCTTTATCCCATCCTACAAGAGGTGCCTGGGAGAGACAGCTCGAAGGTGTGCGCTCCCGGCTGCCCTCCTCTCAATGCCTCTGGCTGGCAAGTCATCTAACTTCAAAACACCTAAAATTGGATGTCACTAATCTCTATGCCTTCATTTGCAGTGATGACAACTTAACTTTGAAGCTATCTCTGGTATTACTAATAGAAATAAAACTCCAAAGATACCTTGTTTACTTATTTTTGTAATTTTTGCCCAACATGCAGTAATATCCTGCTCACCCTGTAGGACATTCAATAGATTGCCATTAGTACCTTTGGAAGGTGTGTTTTGTCTTGATTTATCTACAGGTAGAACATATGCAGCCACAAGACTCTGCAGAGAAACTCTCCCCTGCACTTCCAAGCCCCATCAATTAGAATGCAACAAAGTAGTCCTTAAGAATCATTACAAAGTGAGCTGGAATGAAGGCAGCCTAAGGATTCTATGTGCTCCTGACAGTGATTTCAGTTTTTTCTAACTCTATATCTAGACACCAGACTTGGATTTGATTCAAAGCCCAGCACTGGAAAGATTTGACATGAGCAGATTTTGGACAGGGGTGTAGATGTTTCTATGGGGTGAATGAAGTGCTGTACAAAGATGGCCAGTGCTAAGTGAGCCACTGCCTGGGCTGGAGGCCAGTATTGCTTGTGCTGGTTAGACACTGAATCCCAGCTAAGTAGCCTTGATGAGAAACTGTCCATTTTGACCTGGGCAGAGAAGCCCAGCTAGGGCAGCAGTCTTGTCCTCAACACAAGCTAGCCCAAGCACCTCTGTGCCACGTGGAGACTGTTCAGTGCCATTACAGCAGGGTCTGTGCCACAAGGACCAGATGTGCTCTGTTCATCCTATTTCCCATCTTCTCTGTTGCCCCTTCATTGCTCTGCTGAGGTCTACTGCCAGGTCCTCCCATTTTTCTCTTTGCTCCTGCTGACCCTCTTCTGCTCCACAGAACTACAAACCAAACAGCTCCCAAAAGAACTTTTCATTAATATAATTTATTAGCTAAATCGTTCCTCTGACCTGTTTCTTGTTCAACTAGCATATCTCCCCATCCACTCAGTATAATTGGCACAGCACCTGAACTCTGCTGCTGGGGTTTAAATGGCCTGACATATATCACTGAGTCACAGGATATTAAGAGAAAGGTGATAGGATTATTGGCACCCTGCCACTGGGATCAGATTGGATTTCTTGTCCAACCACTGAAACATGTGGTTGTATAAAGAGGGTTTACACAGGCTTGGTTTAGTCCTTACTCAAAGCTTGACCAGTTGAAAACAGCATGGGACTTTCACTAAGGACTGGGGACTCGGCCATGTAAGGAAGCCTTTCTTGCATACATTGTCCTGTTGATTTTTGGAAGGGGATGATCCACATGAGGCTCTGCAGGTGGGGCTGGCCAGGAGTGCTATGCAGGAGCTCTCTGGAGCTGGAGTTGCATCAACACTTTTCTCCTGCCTGGCTGCAATGGTCCATTGCAAAAGCCATTACCAGCAGCCTGGCCTTGCCTGCCAATCTGCACATGGTCCCAGGTACTCCTATTGCTGTGATTTCTTATTTTCCATCATGGTTCTCTCACCAGTGGTCCTCTTGCTTCTAAGTTTAAGGAGGTACTAAACACTGGGCTGTAGTTCTTTAATCACTGGGGATTCATTTTGTTGTATAATCTTCTCTCCATTTTTGAATTATAAAACATCAAAGGGTGCAAAACACAGCCACCATCCTTGCTGAGAAACATCCATTATTTTTATTCTTTTTCCCGGGAAAAAAGGCCTGCTGACATCATCTGCCTTGCTCAGGATCTTTATAATTGGCCCCTGTCTTTTTGGCTCCTCCTTCCCTCCCCTCACCTCTCATCCCCTACTCCATACTGAGAGGTAACCAGGGAAACCAGAAACCATGGCAACCCAAAGCAGCATAATTTTTCTCTGAGGAAAAAAATATAAGCATGCAAAATCCCTTTAACGTTTATACCAGGCAACTGGGTCTGAATCTTCTCTTTCCCTTCTCTTTGGTGTGAGGAAGCCACGGGCCTGCCTCCTCTTGCTGGGGCTGCCCTTGCCATGAGCCCTGGGTGAAGCTCACCTCCAGCCCTTGCTTCACCCAGCCAAAGCCCTCAGCTCCCCGTGCCCCCACAAAGCCAGAGTGGCAGCAGGGGCTCAGGGTCCACCAGTGTGGGTGTCCTGACCCACCAAGAGCACTCAGACACTCTAAGGCAGTAAAGCCCAGGTTACAGGGAGCATCTGTCCCCGCCACCAAGTGCTCCTCAGTTTTGAATACTTTTCTCAACAGGAAACAGGGAAGTGTTTCTTTCACTAACTGGAGATGGAGAGCTCAGGCCCAAAAAGTTTAGGGTCTGGTTTTCAAAGGATGAGCCAACTGAGCACTTCTCTGTAGCTCTGGACATCTTTTCCTCATCACAAAATGAGTCTGTGATGGAGGATAGAAAAGTGGGTGTCCTCCCACACCCACTGAATTGATCACCCTCAGATTCCAAGCTGTCTGGATGAGAAACAAGGATTCTATCCTGCAGGGCAAGACCAAGAACGCAGGATTGCAGAGCACAGAATAAACGTTTTTGTTACTTTGTAGTATAAGGACAGTATTGGAGTGGTGCTATCATCACTGCTTCTCCAAAATGTGGGAAAGAAGGGCAGCCAGCTGTGGAGGGGGAAACATGATGGCTCTGTTGTCTCTCTCTGCTTTTCCCTCACAATGGGGCACAGGGTGACCCTGCCTCACTGCCGCTCAGTGCCCATCAACAGGGTTGTGCTCAGGAATAGGAGGCATCACCCTTGGGCTCAGCCCCTGCTCCCTGTCCCTTGCCCTTCAGCCTGGCTGGTCTCCTCAGGGGATAGCGGTAAGATCCCAGCCCCTTGGAAACCCCAAGGCCACTCCTTCTGCTCTTGGAGGGGTACAAGAGGTTTCGGAATCAGCTGTGGAAGCTTCAGGCAGCATGCCCAGCACTGCTCAGAGGCTAAGTCAGCAAAGAAATAACTAGCAAGTTTTGCTACTCTCAAATTGTACAGGAGACAAACTGCTTGACTTCTAGCTTATTTCCAAAATAGAACGCTGACTGTAAGTTGCCTTCTTTAGGAGAAAAATGATGACAGAAGTAATAAATTGTACACGTTTATTTTTGCAGATGAGGGAATGTCAAGCAGTGGTTGGGATGAAAACAAACAAACCCTGGCAAGCGGCTATTTTTATAGAATAGTTTTGTGTTGAAATTTCTATAAGTTGGCAACAGAGTCATCATGAGACCTTTTATCCAGATAAGAGTATGCCAAAATCTTCAGGAAACATCTTGCATGTTAATTTTTTTTACTTACAAAACAGGGGAGAGGGAAGGGAAACGAAGGCTTAGGGAAACATTTGCAGACGTACAGTGTCTGCTCTGTAAGGCACCAAATGCTTTTTATTCTGTGGATGTAAATGGGACTTTTCCCAAGCCTGCCACTTGCTGAGTTCAGGTCTGGGGTAGCTTCAAATCAGTCCTTGCAGCAGATTTGCTTGCAGCCAGGGGTGGGAGGTGTCAGCAGGCCGAGTAAGCAAAGTTCACGAACCCAAAGGACCAGTCTGGATATTTCACCTTAAGGTCAATGAGCCTGTTGAGAGAAGACTGGCTCTCCAGTCCCCCCAAATCTAGTGGTTTTAAAGAGACATTGTCAAAACTCTGCTGATTATGTTGTCCCTGCCTCCTGCTTCCCAGCCAGCGCCCAAACAAGGTCTGTGCAGGAGAAGCATTGAGCCAACAGGACATCTGCTGCATCCACAACTGCAGCTCCAGGCCCAGTCCTCTGGGAAATGGATTCTTTATTGATGTTTGCTGTTTGTGTTTGATGTCTGGGAAATTTCTGGACTTTCTTAGACTTCACTCTATGCTATAAAAGCATTGCTGAGTGCATGCGGGCATGTGTTTGTCCCTAAAATCTGTACTCTGAAGGAAATATTTTAGATGGAAATATTGGCACATAAAGAAAAATTTTGTGCTAAAAGAGCCCTTGTCAGTGCACCAGATCGTTTCTGGCTAATATGACCTATCAAAAGTCTGTTTATTAGAGTTCTGTTGAAATCTGTCATGGGTTGGAATCTGCCGGCAGAGGGAAGGAAAGGGTTACCTTCTATGTGAGAATGGAAATCTAAGACGGGAGCTTTATAACTGGCTCTGTGATGTGAACATTAGAAAGTAATGTCTCAAAAGTAAACTATTTAAGCAGCTCCAGTTTCTATGCTAAATTGATTCTAGTGTGTTTGTAACCAAAGGGACAGCTGCTTCCTGAAGAGCCTCTCTTAATGCTTACAAGGATTAACTGGTTTTGTGTTGAGATTATTGAGATCATCTTGATGCACTTACTTTATCCTGATTTGTTTTCTCATTTTATTTATTGTTAATAACTTCACTTTAGAAGCATCTTTTCCTTAATTTTACTCCCTTTGTTCAAACTCAATTTCTTTTAGTAAATTGGGCCAGAAGGGGGTCAGAAATGGATGTCATTTAAAAGCTTCACCAACTCCTCCAAATTTGCCTATAGAACCCTTTCTAAAGCTTCATAGTGATTTTGTCACTTTTCACATTTTCATGCAATTCTGCTGCTGCAAGTAGTTGAGCACTGAGGGAAGTTTTCAAAGCACTGTGTGAGTAGCACACATTAAGTCTTCTGAGTATTTCAGAGGTTTTTTGCAGAGGTCTCACCTGGCCTGAGCAGCAGGTTGGTCTCCTCTGAAGTGCCCTCAAAGGACCCCACATGTTCACCCAAAAGCACGTGCCTTATTTACATTCAAGGCATGGCTGCACCATGAGGTTAAATTTAAAATCCATCAGTCACTAATTAGCTTCTGTGCCCATTGCATCCCATGGAGCCCTACACCAGTAGATGAGACATATGCCAAGCACTTTGGAGACTGAGGGAGAGGGAAAGAAAATAGAACAAAAGCTGGGGCAAGATGTGAAGAAGAACATCATTTATAGCTGTGTCCAGGATGGGGCAGGGTCAGAAACATTGAGGGAACCAAAAAGTCTGTCTGAAATGACCAGCAGCAATAGCAACCACCATAACCCTGCCCAGAGTGACGAGCCACAGAGAGCAGGTGAGGAAAAAGACAAGGACAAGACAAGAGCCTTAGGAGGTGCCCATGTATGCCCCCAAGGAGCCAAAGAGGGCCCTACTCGAGCCTGGTGCTGGAGTCCTGCAGTATGGCTCCCTTCCAGACAACAAGGTTCATGTGCACAGCACTGGGCTAGAATTCATCCTGTGCCTTTCTTCTCAGGACAAGTCATTTGACAACATGACTTCCAGCCTTCACAATGGATCTTCAGGTGAATCTTCATAGCTCTCATAGAATGACACCAAGAGAAATCTTATCTTATTCTGATATTCAAGATCTTATTCTGTGACATGGGACTCAGCTGCTGCTGATGGACTTGTGTTTAAGCATAATATGCATCCTCCTAAGTACCTCTGCTTTTTGTCTTCAGGATGTCTGTACTTCTTCTTTTGAGGTTCCATTTCCCTTTCTCTTTATTCCATTATAAAATATATCCAATAATTCCTTGGGCTCCTGATAGTTCTTGCAACTGAGAATAATAAATCTGCATTCTGTACCTAGGTACAACTGGCTGGGATACGTGTCCATCCATTAGCTGATGGGTGTAATCAATGGCTGGGTGTTTCTGCCACATGGAGAAGATGTGTCTATTTCCCACGCAGAGGGCTCAAGTGCATGCTCCTGATGAAGATGAAAAGGAGGAATTAATCCCCTGATGAGAACCCTTGGAAGTTTGATGCTGGAGCTGGAAGGCGTGAGAAATGATAAGGCATTGATTAGGTCTCTGAGTCAGCAGCGGACGCACCCTTGCCATGGTCTATTAGCTCTCCCACTTGTTTGTTACCTAACTTATCTTCCTGACTCATCCCAAACCCAGCTGACACCAGAGACAGGCAAACTACACACCACTGCCCCTTTGGCAGCCTCTGGTACATCGTCTGCTTCCCTGTAACTCCCCTGAGGATCAACAACTTTTCTTTGCCAAACAGGGGAAAAAAACGTAAAAACATTGTGAGTGTAAGGAGGAGAGGGAATCCTGGAGACAAAAAAATGAGCTAGGATTGCTCTTGGAAGAGGAAGAGGGGTTTTTTAAAAGAGATCATTCCCTTTTGTGCACTTGGTAAAAATGTGTTATGTTGGCACCAGTTCCTTATTTCAGTGATGGTGATGTGCTCACTGTGAGTGAAGCAGCAACCTCTGTAGCATCAAGGCACAGGTAATATGCAGTACAGTCTTTCATCTCTTTCTGGATATGATAGGGTTCTGGCAATACTTTTTTTTTTTTTTTCTTTTTTTTTTTTCTTTTTTTTTCTGAAGGACAGGTTGACTGGCGTTTCACAGCGCCAGATTAAAACCAAAAGACCAGCACAGGGGTCACAGTCACCCCAGTTCTGGGGGTCTGTGAGCATCACCATTGCAGACAATCTCTGCTCCTCACTGGTTCTGAGCACATTTGGACCCAAAATAGTCTCCTAATCTCCTCTGCAAATTCCTCTGCAATTCCTTTTAAACTAATATTCTCTAAGATTGGTGCAGCAGTAATGGGCATGGAGATACAGAGGAAAATGGGAAAGGGTACAGAACATTTCCATCTTCTTCCCTGGGATCAGGTATCCTCAAAGAGTCCTGGGCACCTTTGAAGAAATCAAATAATTTCCCTCCTTCTCTGAATTTGCAAGGGGAAAACAAGAGACACTGTTGAGAATAGCACAGGGAGCAGATCTCACCTTCCAGCAGATACTGTGGGAGCCCAATGGAAATCCAGTTGGGCTCAAGGAAACTGCAAAAGATGATTACATGGGCTTTGGTGGGACTTGACAGCAGGTGGAGTTGGGGATGGGGTTGATCCAGGTTTGATGGGCATGGTCTTCTCCGCCTTCAGACAAGTGAGTCCATCTCCAGGAGGGGAACAGGTTCTGCTGGAGTGGGCTGCATCATCCCATAAATGCAGCAGGATGGCATCTCTGGCCTGGAGATCTGGATTATATTTACTGTGCCTTTTCAATGTTCAGGTTAGTCTTGCTGGTTGTTGTAAATTCAGCAGCTCCAGGTTTTAATTCTTGGTGCAGTATTCCCACCCACTTTGTCAAGTCCCAGTAGCCTGTCTGAAGAAGATGTCTGGTCATCTTTAAAATGGTATCCCAATGCTCCTTACAAGGAGCTTTGTGGGTGACCAAGGTGTTCCCAGAAGCAAGGAGGACTGGCAGAGCAGACCTCAATTCCCTGCTCTAATGAGCAATGGTCAGCATTTCACACCAGGCATAGCAAATTCCTTCTGATTGTAATTTTTCTTGCCTGGGACAGAAGTCCACAAGTGTCCTTTTGTGTTTGACTTTTGACAAGGTGATCCTCAGCAGTCTCTGTCTCCATGTTTTGTAGCTTCTAAAATCTATGGGAAATCTCTTGCTATTCAATGTCATTTCTGCTGCAGTCAGGGGATGCTGAACATCCCTGACTAAACTGCTGGGAGGTTGTGGCAGGCATGTGATCCTAGACCCCTGAGTTTTCCATCCTGGACTTTCAAACTGTGCCTTTAATTTTTTTTTTTTTTTTTTCCCCCACATTTTTCCACTCCATCTACAGCTGAAGTGACATGGAAATTCTTATGGATATTCAGGACACTATTTAAATAGGCAGCTATATCTTGCAGATCATCTGCTTTGCTATGTTGCAAATGTTGCATTTAGTATTGTGTACTGTGAATTATGGATATGTGTTGCATATAGTCTGGAATAGGCCCATACTTGTCAAGAGATGGCAAGATATAATCAAACTGGACCAGATTCACAGTTCTCCCAATTCCTCAGCAGGTCTTATTTCTTTGTGAAAGCAATACATTTGCACATTATCCCAATTATGGGGATATCTGACCTTGCAAGAGAAGCACTTAGACGGCTGTAGCACACCCTATTCCTTATCACTTGCCCATCTGTATTGGTGAATTAACCAGATGGATCCAAACTATCCTAGTGTGAAGGAATATGCAAAACTCCAAATCCTGATTCCAGTCTGCTAGCAAACAATAAGTTTATGTAGTAAAATGCTAAACTAAACCTTGTCTTCAAAAGTCTTCCACTCAGATGTTCCAAAGCCTGGGCCAAGCTGGGGCTGAGTGCTGGGACACTGAGCAGCACTGTGGTGTTTCCAGAAGCTGCTCATGGGAGCTTCCTCCAGAGACTGAACCCACTAGGTGCCAGACAATGCTGGGATCTGCATCTGTTTGGCCAAGTCTTGGTGTAAACCTCTGCATGGTGGGATGAATTAGGCCCTCAATGGCTACATTGGAAATAAGAGTTTATATTTACATAGCACATTTCATCCCAAAGGACCCTAAATCACACTGCACAAACTTTACATAAACAGCAGAACTGAAATGCAGCTGCGTCAGGAATGGAGGGTGGCAGCCAGCTGGCATGTGTTAGCAGGACAAAAATAAGCCACTATTTTTGGCCAAGGACATCAGGGCAAACCCCTCTATTGCGAAAGTGCCTACCAAACTTCAAAGTGCAGTTTTACTCTAAATAGTCATGATGGATAAATAGATCTTTTGTAGTCAGTTGACTTATTCCCAGGCACATCTGGGGAATTCACTCACTAAAATAAGGGTTTGTTACATTTTATGCCAGTTAAGGCTGCAGAACTTCTCCACCCAAGATAGCACATTTCTACTCCAGTCACATTTGCAGAATTGGAAGCCTTTTTTTACACAGACCTTACTACTGAGGACATAAAAAAAGCTGCTCTGGCTCTCTCTGCTGAACTTACCCTGAACTGGCACATCTGGAAATTAACATATTCTGTTGTTAGCTAGGCAAATTTGACGATTACAAAGATAAATTTTCACTATGCCTATCAAGATAACTTTTCAGAATACAACTGACCTTTAAATATCAGCATGGAGAGGCCAGGACATTTAAAGATCTTGCCATAAAGCCCCTCATAGAGCAGGCTGTGCAGCATCTCTCAGGTCTCTGGGCTACCCAAACACAGCACAACACTGACAGACATGGTTCCTTTCAGCAATGTCACCTATGAAATGCGCAGTATTTTTACAGATACATATTTACTTTGGGGCCAGGAGGGTATCTATACTTACAGAGCGCACGGCATCTCAGAGAACCCTGAATAACCCTCCAGGATAAGTTGTCCTGTGGCAGCTGGTGGTTCCCTGTGGGCCTCCTCCCATACCTCCATGTGTGTTAAAGTTGAATTCTGCGCTCCGGCATTCACTCTCCTGTGCCATCTCATTACCCTGCCATGCCATTTACCTATTGCTAACAATTTTTAAGTGACATTTCTTTTTCAGAAGAAGAGTAGGGAGTCCAAGTAGGACATACACTGCAGAGTCCTGTGGTAAGGCTTTGATAAGGTTACTTCCTTCAGATTCATTGAAAAGCAGCATTAAAAGCCATTTGGACTCAGAGCAGGACTGCAAGGGAGGCAGGCAGCATTTCAGGTGCCCAAAGCACTGTGCCTTCTCTGGGGTCTCCAATTTTTGATTGTCTCCAACCTGCTGAGGCAGAACGTCAGCCTGTCTTTGTAGTAGAGGTACTCCATTCCTCTGATCATATTGATGGCCCTTCTCTAGACCCACTCTAACAGGTCCATATCTTTCTTTTCAGCTGTACTCCAGGTGGTGACCTCATGGGGCAGGGTAGAGGGGGAGAACTGCCTCCCTTGATGTGCTGGCCATGCTTCCTTTGAGGCAGCCCAGGATGCAGTCAGGTTTCTGGGCTATGAGAGCACACTCTTGGTCATGCCCAGCTTTCATCCCTGAGAGTATCCAAGTCTTTCGCTGCAGGACTGATCTCAATGACTTCTTATAGTCTGTGCTTATATCTGGGATTGCTCTGAACCAGGTGCAGCACTTTGCACTTGGACTTATTGAATTTCAGGAAGTTCTCATGGGCCACTTCTCAAGTCTGTCCAGGTCCCCATGGAAGTGACCCTGTCCTTCTTTTGTGCCATCTGTACTGCTCAGCTTCAGGTCATCTGCAGACACGATGAAGGTGCACTTGACCTCACTGTCTGTGCCACTGATGAAGAGCACTGGTCCCAAGACAGGGCCCTGAGGGACACAACTCATTGCTGGCCTCCACCTAGACATAAAGCCATTGATCACAACTCTGGCTGCATTCATCCAGCCAATTCCTTATCCACTGAGTGGTCCACCCATCGAATCCATGTCTCTTCAATTTGGAGATTAAGAAATTGTGTTGGACCATACCGAAGGCCTAACAGAAGACTAGATAACTGATGTATTTTGGTCTTCTCTTATCAACTCTTGCCATCAGTCCAACACAGGCCACTAGACTGGTCAGGAATGACTTTCTCTCAGTAGAGATGTGCTGGCAGACACCTCCTTCTCTTTTATGTGCTTTAGCAGATCATCTAGGAGGTTCTGCACCATGGTGTTCCCAGGATCAGCTGGTCTGTAGTTCCCTGGATCTTCCTTTTTCTGATTTTTAAAAATGGAAGTGATGTCTCTAGTTTTCTGGTCACCAAGGACTTCACCTGACCACCATGACTTTTCAGATATGATGGAAAGTGGTTTAGCAACAACACTGATCAGTTTCTTCAGGACCCTGGGATGCATCGCCTCAGGTCACATAGACTTGTGGCTATTCAGATTCATCAAGTGATCCTGAACTGCTCTTCACTTATAGAGGGAGGGGCTTCACTCCCCCCTACCCACCCAGAGGATCAGGGACTTGAGAGAAGTGGGAAGCCTGACTGTCAATGAAGACTGAGACACAGAACTCATTGACTACTTCAGCCTCCTCCATATCAGTGTCACCCTTCTTGCTTATCACAGGGGCTACACTCTCCTTGGCCTTTTCTTTTCTGACCTATGCCCTTATAGAATCCCTTCTTGTAATTCCTTACATCCCTTGCCAAATCCTGTTCCAGCTTTGCCTTGGCTGTCCTGACCCCATTCCTAGACATATGAACTGTGTCCCTGTACTCTCCCCAGGTCACCTGTCTCTGCTTCCACTGGCAGTGCACTTCTTTCTTACTCAGTCTGAGGAGCAAATCCATGTCAGTTTCTGGCCTGCCTTGCTTGATTTCCTACACACTGGAAGAGCACTCTTGCACTCTAAGAAAAGGGGCCTTCAAGAGCTGCCAGCAGTGGTCATCACCTCTGTCCTTAAGGACAGTTTTCCAGAGAATCTGATTCACCAACTCCTTAAAGAGTGGGAAGTTCGCTCTTGCAAAATTCAGGGTTTTGACTTTGCTCCTTTCCAGCCTCACACTTCTTGAGATCACAGATCTCAAGGTCTGGGCCTGAGAGGGCCTGAGAGTCAAGAAAGGAAAAAACAAAGAAAGAAACATTTGGTGACCTTAGCTGAGCCCCGAGAAATGTGGAAATGTGCAGGACAGAGGTGTGATGCTCTGGGAGGAGCAGAGTCCATGGAATGCAAGGCAGACCTCTCCCTTGTCAAAGAACCAGTGCAAAAACTGTTCATGGAGCTGGATCCACCTTTGATGTTGTGAGCAGATTACAGAGCCACATCACACCACGTCACATGTTCCCAAGATTCCTGGAAAGGAAAGCTGGTCACACATACTGGAAGACTCCACAGCATGCCAAGAGCACTCAGGTCTGTATACCAGAATCTCCCTTGTCCTTTATTAAGCCCCTTGCCTGTGCTCTGTTTGCACAACATTAAAGCACTGCACTTTCCAGGGAGAAAAAACTTTTGTATAACATTTGTAATTTTAAAGCTGAATTTTACTTTTTTTTTTTAATGCACCAGCATTATCCAACATGTAATCCAATATATAAAATTGATCATGACCTATAAAAGAACCTAAGCTTTTGGAATGATGCTGCAGGCAGGGAGAGAGGCCCCACAGCCCAGCACTCAGGCACTCAAACTGATTATGCACAAGCTGCACAGTTTTATACACTCGTGAGTGTACTCAGGCAGTTTGAAAATCTTACTGAGCAATAACAAAAAGCTTCCCCCTCCTCTCCACTCCCTCCTCCCAACACAGGACCCTGCAGGGAAATGCATTGTGTATGACTGGTATTTCCCCAAGCAGACTTGAATCCATGGCAGTATGAAAAATTAATAAAGGAGTACAAAGTGCATTAACAAAGGCTGACATATTTCCCACAGTTAATTGACATTCCCCATTTTATTTAAAATTAATAAAAGCTTGCCAAGCATGCAGAATTTGCACATCATTTGTGCAAAGGAGATGTCTCACACAGCTCACCAGGTCGTGTCACTGTATCAGTGACACTGCATACCATAAATCCTGACAAATATTCCCAGTATTAAGTCAGGCCTGTATCCAAGGTGTTGCTCTCCGCATCAGTGTAGGAGGGCTGTCTGACACATGCTCTGGAAGTTGCCACTCTGATGGATGAACACAGGCAGCTAAGCCAGCCTTAGAACATCTAAACCCTGGTCCCCAGCTGATGCTAGTCCCTCTCTCTCTGGTGCAGTGAGGGGAGTGATTGCCCTCAGCTCATGGAGCCTGGCTGGTGTCTCCACACAGCTTGTGGTGATGGGGAGTGCACTGCACTGCTGGCCTGTCACTGCTCCTGCAGTCATTGAATGGGTTTTTCTATGGTCCAGATGCACCACCAACACCTTACTGAGCCACACATAGAGCGTGCTCACAGAACCTTCTAGAAACTAAAGAAGAAACCCTGGCAGTGCTAATGACATTCTTAAGTGGGATGTCAGTCCTCTTTTATTCCAGCAGTGGAGTCAGGTGACAATCTGATTAATTGCATACACTGTAAAGCTAAGACCTCTTTAAGGTTTTCAGAAGGCCTGAAGTAGAGCAGACAACTCCTGGATGAAGTTGTAGTGGAAAAATGTGGGGCTTGAGGTACCATCAGTGGCATAGCCCAAGATGGGACTGGTCCAGGTAAGCAGGAGTGATCCTGTTCTTGGGTGGTCTGCCCCATCGAGGGTACCCTGCACCCTGTTACCTGCACC
Source organism: Onychostruthus taczanowskii (assembly GCF_017590055.1). Classification (NCBI taxonomy): domain Eukaryota; kingdom Metazoa; phylum Chordata; class Aves; order Passeriformes; family Passeridae; genus Onychostruthus; species Onychostruthus taczanowskii. The sequence continues at coordinate 19,135,776 of NW_024501459.1, read as the reverse complement.
TGGTTGTATTGTTAAGTGCAAGCCTTGGCTCAGGCACAACAACAGCAAGGGCTGTGCCAGGCCAGTGAAATTAGGGACCCTCATAGGTGACACTAACAACACTCCAAGGCCTGGGGATTTCCACATGCTGCCCTGACAACACCTTTCTGGATGGTGATGACTGTGTCCTTTTGAGTAGGCAGTCTGGTGCAATATCTCTCTGGTAACTGTATGTGGAAAAGTGTTTTTTCACACCTTGAAGCATGCTCTGTGGGCCAGTAGTGGCCCCCAGCATACTCCTCTCCACTCTCCCAAGCTCTTGACAAGGAGGGAAGACATGAAATGCACTTCTACCAGAAGAGCACCATATTGAACTCCTTCTGCTTCTCCTCTGCATCCTTGTACTTTGTGGCACTGCTGCTGGGTAAGGAAGATGAAGCTGGGAAAATGGCAGCTAAAATTACATGGAAGAGTTGTGCCTGTCTGGAAAACTTGCAGCTGTCTGACACTGGTATGCCAAGTGCCCCCACAGTGATGGCCACCTACACCCAGTTACTCTGGGTTTCTTCAGAGTAACTTGTTGGTAACTTGAACAACAACAACACCCAAAAGGTGAATCACAGAGATTTGATGGCACAAGCATCTGGGTGGAAATTTGTGACTTCTGGCTATGCCCTGTCACCTGCCCCACTGGGTGCCACTGGAGCTATCCCACACATAGCTACTCCACCAGCTACCCTGGTGTCCAGCTGAAGCATCCTCGCTCTTTTTCTCCAAGCAGAAACAATGACTCGGGAAGAAGCCCTGTGTTCATTTGGAGGCTGCTCCTGCATACTAGTTTATGTGAAGCAATTACATTGAGGCACCACATGTTTCAAAGTAAACTTCTTTGTGTAACCAGCTCTGAAAAGAGAAAAGAGCTTCTCACATCTCAGCTGAGAATTGTACCTGCACTTCTGTGGGAGCTACTAACTCTTTTCATTTAGGCTGTGGTGAATTGGCTCCTTTAAAAAGGTACCAAGCCCCACTTTGATTTTCAGTTTCTAGTCTCTACACAGGGGCTGAATCAAAGTAACTCAAACTGTGGCTTTGATTCCTGTTCCCAGAGCTGGCTTAAGATGTATTTTCATGGGCTTCCTGCTATTTGTTATCATCTGCTTGTTGGAGATTCATACCTGCCTGGTAGAGCTGGTGGACCTGGATGTGTGTGTGTATGTCTGGGCTTTGATGTTCACAGCTTCCCAAGGCACTGTGGAAACACAAGCACTTCTGATCAAGAATAATGGTGAGAGCTGATGAATTAACATATGCCTTGAAATGCTCCCATTCTGTTCTCCAGGATAACATGTTCAGTATTCTGGTTTAGCAATATTTACCCATACTCTGATCCAGTTGTTTGCCTCACACATGGTAATTACCTTGATGGGGCTATTTGGTTGTTTCTGGCAATGATGTAATCTTTGCTTGTACTGCTTGCCTTCATAGTTTGCTGTATTGAAGGGTTTTGGAGTACTTCCTCCAGTGATTTTATTTCACTGGCTCTTTAGCAAAAGCTGTAGCTATTTTCTCATCTGGCTGTGCCCAGAACTTTTGTCTCAGGGAAGAATATGAGCTCAGCCGATTTCCTGCCATTATAACAGCTTCTCATTGTACAACTGGACTTGAGACAGATTTATTAAATCTACACTTGCTACAAAATAGGCTGAATCTTCAGCTGTGCTCATGCACTACTTAGTCTGAAAAAATGACGGGACAAAGGTTTAAACAAACCTTTAGCCCTCTCTTCAGCCATTTTGTTTCCCAGAGGTCATGGGGTTTTTTGTTGTAGCCCAGGTGTAATGTCTCATCTATTTAACCAAAGATGCAAGGTTGGTCTGGGATGAATAAACTGGTGTGTCTAAAGCATGAGTATGTCCCATCCCACTCCTCCAGGGTGTATGGGGGCGAGTGCAGTCATGTAAGGCCCCTTGTGCATGATCTGGGTGGTGGAAGGGGGCCTAGGCAGGGGTAAGACAGGTTTGGTTAAAGCCTGATGCCTGGATAAGGGATAGGAGGAAGATGCAAGCATTTAGCTATGGTCTGTCTCTGCCAGAGGAGTTCATAGCTGGAGGCACTGTGAAGTAAGTGGGTTACTGGAAATGGTCTAAGGTAACATTTTTCCCAGCTCTGTAATTTGCTTGCTAAATGGCCTCCATCACATCAGCCATCTACTCAATGCTATTGGTGCAGTGTCTATGCAATGTTTAAAACTACCTCCAAAACCCCTTTGAGATCCACCAGTGGGAAGTGATACCTAAAGCCTCACTTTGCTCCTCCTGCCTGAATTTCAGCAGTTAAAGAATCATGGGATGAGACAGAGAGCGTTCCCTTCCTCTCCTGCTATCCCACACTCATGTGGCTTGGGCATAATGCTGGGGTGTGGGAGAGGAAGGGTTTGAACTCCCTGGGGCTCTGGAGCAGCTGTGCTGGCTGACAAAGTCTGACAAGCCTTGCTGCTATGTTGGAGGAGTCCCTGCTCAGGTGTTTAGTCAGCGCTTGTGCTGTCGTCATCCTCCTGCTGTGAGCTGGCAGAAACAAACCTCCCTGTGCCCCAGTTCCTCCAGGGCAAAAGTCCAGTGTCCTCCCACGGGTGGCTGATGAAGGCAGGTGTGTGGGAAGGTTTGTGGGGTTTTTTGCACAAAACCAGCTGAGATGAGCACCCAGGGCAATGGCCACCAGCTCTGCTGGGAGAGACAGGCCTCTGGCAAGGGGATGGGAACAGAGACCTAGGAACCTGTGAAACCACACCTTGAACTGGCTCTGGGAATGCAAATCAAAGCCATGATATAAGCTAAATTGGTGCAGCTTCTGTGTTCAGCTGAGCTCTCTAATCTTTGAATTGCCAAAGGCCCTGAGGGATCATTATGTTGGGCAAAGCCTACCAAAGGGCAGGTTGCTCCAGCCTCTTCTTGTTGTCAGCAGCTGTGGAGACACTGTGCATGGGGTAAGTAGGAGGGATGTCTCTGGTTCCCTTGTCAGAGGGGTGCTTTCAGGTGAACCATAGAGGCAGCTTTCTGGTCCTTTTCTTTCATCAAAATGGCACAGAGGAGCTCCATGGGAACCAAAAGCTCACCTTTTTTTTTTTTTTTTTTTTTTTTTTTTTAGCTTTTAGAAGGATTAGTACAGATTTATGTTTGAGAAAGCAGGCTAGTTCCAATCTAAAGTGCAGGACAATTCCCTCCCATTCTCAGGAGGGTAACATCATAATCCATTATTAGCTGTGCCAGTTACAGTTATTTCCTTCCCACATTTCCTTTTAGGTGTCAGACTAGAATGCAATTGCTTTTCTTCCTAAGAGCACTATTTTTGAATCCAAAGAATTGAATGTTATTAATATAGTAGGTGTTGTACTGTGCAGCCCATTCTATAATGGGGTGTTTATAGCACCAGTGCTCTTACCCAGTCCATTTGCAATCAGAAGTAATAGCAGCACTTCACCACTTGCTCCGCTTGAAGACGCTGCAATAAATTCCAGTGAGCCATAGCTTGGCTGCAGCTGGTGACTGATGTACAAGCTTTGAGCATTTTTACTTCTTTAATGTTTATAGCTCTTTTACATTATATGAATATTGCCAGTCCTGAGGATTCAGCTGTCATGAATCAAGCCTCAAAAACTAATGAGATTTTACAAAATGTGTTCATTTGAAGTGTGTTTTATGGGCCTTCAAATGTTTCAGGCTTTGTGCCATGCTGTCAGGCTTCCCTTATTTTGCTGCCACAAGCTTGCTTTTAAGAAAGGAAAAAGAAAGCTGGGGTTAACATATGATCATCTGATCCAACAACTGGCCCCTACCAACAACACCTGATATCACAAAACTTAAGATAATGCTGTAAGAGCAGTCAGCACAGTCAAACACACCCTCATCTGTGTGATGGGCAACACAACTCAGCTGAAACAATGTCACCTTGAGCTTATACACCCCTGGTTTTCTGTGGGAATTAAAATCTTTCAACTCCAGCTGCTGTGAACTCCCCGCATGGAAGGAGGAAGGAAAGGTTCATTTTGGAGAAGTGCAACAGAAGCCACAGGCCAGCAGGGATGGGCTGAGCAGGCCAGAGCACATCCGTATGCCACCCTTGTCTTTTTGGCAAGGAATGTTCAGCAGCACAGATCCCCACCCCCAGCTCGTTGCCATCGCCTGCTCCACTGATGCAAGTGTCTGTGAGGCTGCAGCATGAAGTGGGCAAGGGAATCAATCCAGGTTAAAAATGACCATGCTTCTCCCCCCGCCTCTCCCAGTCTCCCAGTTTTAGAGTATTGCTTTACACCTGGATCAGTTTCCTGTTCCTTCTGGATGGTTGGCACCACAGTGGTGGCAATGACACCTCTGAAGTGGCCGTGGGGATGCAGAGTGATCCAAGCAGGAGGCATCACTGAGTACAAAGAGCTTTATTAGCACTGACTACAGACCAAAGGGTGCATGTGCAAAAGAAAGGAGAAAAATCAGAGAAGGGATGGTGTGTCATTTCTAGTGGAAGCAAGGAAGAAACTAAGATTTGGGAGTGGTGTTTTATGGAAGGACAGGCCTGGCTTTCTTGCACTGCTCAGGGAAAAATGACTTTGGAGAGCTATTTAGTAAGTGAGGAAAACTGCACCTAAGAAATGCCTGTCCCTGGCATCAGTTCCTCTTAAAACTCAAACATAGACCCAGGTTTGGTTTGGGACTTCACTGAAATGAAGGACAACTGCAAGCAGATTTTCTCTGTATTTTGCACATTTCTCAGCACTGGGTGCAAGACTGCTTGGATCAAGACAAGTGGTCTTAGGAGCAACTACTTTAAGAACAGATGTAACAAAAGGGTGCTGCTGATGGGAAGCAGTGTGGGAGGGGGCGGCAGCATCCTCTTCTGTCCTTGCTCAGGTAGTACCCCTGTCTTAGTCCCAGTGGTCACCAGTTTTTTCTGATGGCTCTAGAGCTCATGAAGCCACCATTTGCACATGTTTAAAATTCTGGCTATATTTAATTTTTTTCCTAAACTACCAATGGCAATTGTCCCTGATTTACACTGCATTTCTCCTAACTCTGTACTCTGTAATCTCCCTATGCTAATGTTCTCAAATTATAAGCTTTTCTATTCCTCTTACACTCATCTTCTTTTTTTTTCTGTTTCTTCCTTATTCCCATGTTCTTATTTTCTTATCCCTTTACTGGTTATCCTTTCCCCTCCTTCTCATTTCTATTCTGATGAGCTGTTTCTGATTCAAAAACTGGATTTCTAAACAAAACACAACCCAGCAGGAAAGCCAAGATTAACAATTCTGCTACAAGTGTATTTTTCTGAGTAAGATCTATGAGTATGTGCAAGAACTCTCATCATTACCCTGGCACATATTTGTGAGACAGAGTATTACCTTCCCCCAGACTCATCTCTTCTATTTTTTAAAAATGTTCCCTCGTGACAGAGACCATATTACCCTATCAGTTTGTACAATTTTCTAGCACATCTGATCACTCCTGCAATATAAATGCCATATAATAATCAAAATAATACATAAAGCACTCGTTACCTGCAGCCTTAAGATGTCTGGAGTTGTGCATTTCCTAGGCATCTCTCTCTGTGATCGTCCACCTACCCGGCTCTAAGGAGGATCCTCCAGAGGAGACAAGGTGCTCTGACCCTCACACCACACATGAGCAACAGTGATGTGACACAGGACACATAACATGTCCCTACAGACATGAGAACCAACATCTTCTGAGCCCTTGTGCTGTGCTTCAATGTTTGGTCCCCTTCTTTCCGCAGGGTGGTGGGAAGCAGGATGTAACTCCAGTGGAAGCAAAGCCTCCGTGGGCCAGATGGTTTCATCAGTCCCCATGAACACAGCCAGGGAACTTGGTGGACTGTAAAGGGGAAAACAAGACAGGAATAATGAGAAGTCCACCTCTGTTTGCTGGCATCCTTTATTTCTTTTTTTAAATAATGCTCTGATCCAATGTTTCCCAGGGGAGATCTGGTGGGAATCACCATCTCCACGTGGACTCATGTAAGAAAGGAAGCAGCTGGTCCCTGATATTTATTGCTGTATATCAGCTTGGAAACCTTGGCTGAAACACTGCACAAACCTCCATATCTCTGGGTTATTTTCATCCTCCCTCCTTTTGTTCAATGAAATAATTAATACTTCAAGGAAACAAAAACCTCTGGGAGTTTATTTCACTCAGGACAGAGAGCATTGGAGCATAACAGGAGGTAAGATGGAAGTGCTGTTGGACACAGGTTTATTCCTGTTCTTATTTTAGCTGAACCAGCTCACCCTTCCCAACAAACAGGTGATAAGGCAGTGTGTTTACAGAGAGTATCCCATGTGGCACAGCTGTACTATAGATTAGGTAATGTTACTGACTCACTGCAGAGTTATTGGGCCACCTCATTCCTTCCTTTCTCAGGGCTATAGACTTCACCGTGTACACACCGACAGGCTTTGCACACACTAATCAAGCCTCAGAGCCTTTCTGTTAGGTTAGGTGTAATTGTAGGCATTTTTCAGATATAGGGACTGTAAAACAAATCTTCCTGCCAGAGAAATCAAGTTGTTTTCTCTGATTTTTTTCTAGGGGTGCTTGAAACCTCCTTCTAAAGAACCAAGCCTTCACAGGTTCATGCAGGAATTATCATTTGGTATCTCCACACCTAGGGTGTTCCTGGCCAAAACGTTGATACTTGCCCTGGATAGTGGGCACCTAGATTCAAAACAAGTCAAAAATAAATGAGGTTTAGTAATCCTGCTGTAGACAAGAGCTACACACCTAAAGGGCCCATTGTATTAACACCCATGTGTTAGACTTCCTTTGATGGATTTGGAGAGTTGCTCTTTATTTTGGTTTAATGCAAGAGGCTTTTCATTACTGTACTGATCTACCCAGATCATGGTCAAGTCCATGATTTTAGGGCTTTTAGGGACCCAGCATGGGACTTTCTCTGCACAACTGCTAAAACAACACCATCACAGAGTATGTGGCCTAGCATGAGGAAGAAGACTGGATGCTCTCTTTCAGTGGACACGTCCCACACATCAAGTGCTTTTTTTCCCAGCCTGCGTTCTCAGCTGAGCTGGATGCATATAAGATCTGTCAGCCATGGTTTTTTATTTCCCCTTGGTTCAGATTGAAGGAACTTGCTTTCATATTATTTCACATCATCCCTAGTCACAACAGAGACCATGGTGAACGAGCCAGGAAGTGGGATAAAAAATCTATGGGTTGCTTCCCAAACTCCAAAAGCCCTCAGATGGGACCTTCACAGATCACATCAGAACTTCAGTAAGTTTTTTACTCTAAATAAAGACAATTGAAATCATGGGGAAAAGGATTGTTCACTGATTTCAGTCTTATTGGGATTTGGGGTTGCAACTGTTGTTCACTGAAACAAATGGAAAGGACTGTAAATAACCTGAACCTGTGGCTTGGCTTTTGGTCTCACTACTGCTTTGGAACTGGCTCGAGCAGTTGCTGTTTACCCTGTCCCCATCAGCTGATCAGTCGTGCCTCCCTGCAGCCTCCTGAGTTGCACCAGCCTGACAGTTTGTGGAACCATGCAGTAACCTGCCCTAGGAAACAGCCAGCACAGGGATGTTCCCCGGCACAGCGCACTGCCCAGCTGCACAAACAGCTGTGCCAGCCCCTCAGACAGGTGGCACGGGGTGCAGGGCAAGGAGAAACAGCTGCTCAACACTGCTACCAACAAAATGTCCCCCTTGGAAGATGCTCCCAGGTTGGTGATGCAAAGAGCTACATCAGTAGGTGCTGTCAAGAGGGTCTTTGCTTGAGCCATTCACTTGTGTTTGCTCTAGCATTTGGAGGCTTCACCAGAGTAACTGAGCTCACTAACCTGGCAGAAACTAAGCAGGCTGGGTGAAAAGGAGGCTAGGTTCCTACAGGGCTGTTAGATGGTTTAGCTGTCTTGTATGATGTCAAGCTCAGTGATCAGATCCTTGATGCTTGCCACTTACACAAGGACACACAGTTGTATCCATGGTTGTTCTTATGCTTGATGAAAACAATCCATATTTACAATGGAAATACCAGAGAGCACGAGTCAAGAATGTGGTGACTAATTATGTTCCTTCAGCATTACTATATTGGTATTTTGTTTATTGAGCACTTCCATTCTAGTTCAAGATTAAACACACAGGCTCATTCCCTGGCCTTTTCCAGGACATCTGCCTCATAGAGGACATCTGCAGAGATGGCTTTGTACATCCTGCACTTGTTAATCCAAAGATTTTATTGGCATGGACATACCCATCCCATGCAATACTCCCAGCAGTTTCACTTTTATATCATTCAAAAGCAGAGTAGTCAGGGGTGTGGTTTTTTCCTAGTTTCTCCCTTTAAATTCCAAGTTTGAGCCTGAAAAAATATTTACAGCTGCATTATATAAACTAATGAAAACAATGTTTAAAATGAAAGTGCTGGCACAACTTTATGGAGAACAGCAGTGGAAATGGCCATGTGGAATATAAACAGGCTACCTGATACGGTTTATTGTTTAACTCCTTGCTTACTTTTAGAAACTTAAGCTTATGTTCTCAAATGCCTGAGTCCGCTGAGACACGTGTTGGGTTAATGACCAAACCCAAGCCCAGGTTCCCCTGTGAGTACACAGCCTTGGAGTAGGTCAGTGAGTAAGGAGCCTGCTCAAGCAGGGACTGCCTGTATCTCCATGTGCTTCACATAACAGAACACACCATACACAAAGACTCCATTTCTACGGTAAACAAGAAAAAATTCTGATTTTTAACAAAGGGCAAGAAAATGTCTGGATATTAGCAAGTTTTCCTTCTTGCAACAATTCACCAGGAAAACAAAAGATAATGAGAGATTTTATGTTACTGCAGTGTTGCCTTTCTCATGCAGAGCCGTGATGGTTTCCTAGCCTGTGATCGTAATGGCATGATGAGATATTTATAACATGCTAGGAAAAATGTTTCCTTTTTAAAGCCCATCACAGTAGCATAATAACAAGCCTTGAAATCTGTCTTTCCTATATCCCCAAATCACTTGATGGAAATGATTTTTATGTGCTGACTGTTGGAGTGCATACTAAAGCCATTTCTAAGGAGAAGCTGTAAAACATACACCCGTACGCTGCTCTGCACACATGACTGCACAAGCAGATTGGGCCACATGGCAGTAAAAGTGCCCCTGCCTGGTGGAACAAGAGCTCCTGCGATTGTTACCACCACTGAAGCCATGCTGGTACCAGAGCAAGGGTGGGAACAGCCCGAGTGCAGATAAGCCTTTACAGTAAATCAGCCATAACATGCTTTGGCTCCATGCCCAAGTAATAACTAACCAGTTTTATGTTAATTATTTGCTGTCCTTCTACGTATAGCAATAGTTACAAGCTTTACTAAGCATAAATGACTGCAGTGCGTAGTTGGCTTTCATAAAGTCTGTACTTTTTTGACATACTGCATCACTTTCTAACTGACAGTTGTGAATTATTCCAGTTTTTCCTATTGCTCTGGCTTCTTTCTTGCAGCCTCTCATGAAGTAATCTTTTAAAGTGTGTTTTTAAGGGTGAACAGAGGCAATCATACATTTGGATATTTCATTTTGTAGTTCCTGTGTGTGTTATATGGTAATTCACTCTTACACACAGACTGCAGAACAGTCATTCTCTCTTGAGCACCCCAATAAATCTGCTTCAGTAAGAATATGTTCCCATATCTGGAACATAACCACCAAGAAGATGGGTTGCAAAACCACAGAGCCCCTCTCTATGCTTCTCTATCCATCTTGATCACAAATCTCCAGTCCCAAATCACAATGCATTGCTCCATCAGGAAGCCAATCCAGCTCTTTGTGGGAGTGATTGAAAAACTGGTCCAGCTTTGAAGAGTCAGCACATTATTAACCCCCAGAATTACTTTTTTAAGCCGGTAGACCAAAGGGCCAGCCTGCAGCAGCAGCGGCAGGGGCAGAGACAAATATCAGAGATGCAAATACCTGCAGTTATCAGTGCCTTGATGATTCCTTTCATGGAGCTGTGGTCTGAGACCTGTTTCCATCATAGAAAAATCACAGTAGGAGCCCACTGGCTATGATGTATGCTCACTCCCACACAATTCCAGCAAGGGACTCTCTGTCCCCTTCAAAATCTCAACCACTGAAGTCCTTTATGGGGGCCTAAGGGCGTAAACTTATCTGAAGTGCTTGAGGAAGTGTTGCTCTAGGTCTTACCAGCTTGGTCTCCACTGGTAAGGATTTTGATTCTCCATCATGACTTGTCTATTCCTGCAGGGCTGGTGTACATCTGGAAGGGTTGTGTAGTTCTACACTACAGGTATGCCAGTCACCCCTGCAAGTGGGTCACACCAAAAGACAGCTTTGGCCAGAAGTGCAGTATTGCTGGCATGACTTTAGGGTCACTGTAGGTGTTTGTGGATGAAGGTAAAATGCTTCTGAATCCCAAATATATACTCCTCCTAAAAGTGGATATACACCTTGCACAAGGATGAATGGCTAACAAGATAGAAGATAATTAGGCCAAGGGACATAAGATTTATTAAATCTGCAGCCTCCCCTGGGAGGTAATTGGTGCAGCCATTACCAATAAAGCAAATACTATTGGAATTTCACAAATAAATGATAGGAGGAACAATTCTCCCTTACCTGAGTAAAACACACATTCCTTCAATAATGTTGCTACAATGCAGGGAGATTGAAAAAAAATATCAAGTTTTAATTAAAATAAAATGTTATAAATGGAAGGCAAAGGAATCACAAAGTTTCTTCCAGATTATTCCAGGAAGTGCTGCTCTTGATAATGACAGGCAGAGCTCATTGTGGAAAAATGAAGCTGGGCAATTAAAAGGATATAAAAATTGAATGGAAAAGGCTTTGAGTCAGGCTGACAGCTTGGTTAATAAAGTTATGTGCTAACGAATATTAGCACATATGTGGGCCCACCTGGGTGTTAAAGAGTTTGGATTGTGGAGTGATGGTTGACAACTTTGCTGCTGCCACAATGTTCCTGTTTCCTTGTGAGCCTGGGATCCCTATTAACAGCAGGCACTGCTGTAGTATTAGAACACCAGCAAAACAGGAACAGAACAGGACTTTGGAGAAATTATTCTACAATAACCTTTGATTGTTTCTCTTTGGAAAAACATGGAGCGGCGGTGAATGCTCCAAGTTCTTACAGGTTTCAGTGACAGAGCAGCTCTCAGGTTATGAAAATGAGTCCCCCCGGTGCACAAATGGCAGATGAGCACTGAGGCACAGCAAAATACACATAAAATTGCTGTGTCCTGACCCCACCAGCCACTTTGTCATGAACTTTAACAGCTACGTACCAGAGCCTTTCAGCAAACTACATCACAAGAAGAAACAGGACAGAAGAAGAATTGAGCACATGTTGTGCTGTGGAAAGGGCAGAGCCAAGGTCTAGAACTTGTATTACCCTACAAATGAAATGAAGACTTAAAAAAAAAATAGGAAGAGTGTTTGGAAAGAGCCCAGTTCTTGCGGGTCTCATTTTTCTGAATGTTTTTATTTGCTTTATTCTATTTACAGCCTCTAGTTCTCAAGTGTGTCCAATAATGTTTCACCTTAGAGCTTCCCAGCTCTCAAATGCTGGAGCCAGGCACTGGCTGCTGCCCAGCTGGCCTCTGCCCTAGTTACACTCAGCAACGCAGCGAGGGCTGTAGTATCAGTCCTTTTCAGGGCTAAACCGTGCCATGGACTTTTGATCATTAAAGGAAATGAACTTGGGATGACATAAAAAAAAGTAAATAAGACTTGTGTACAAGGACATCAAGATTACAAAGCAGCAGTCTCAAAGGTTGGAAGACGCAGAGTGCAGAGCTGCTGCTTCAGTGACGTTCTTTGGCAGGAGTTTAAATGACAGCAAGAAGTGTGAGGCAATGAAGAATAAAATCCTGAGTTTTCAACTTTCAAGGAAATTTGCAAAAAACACTGTCTCAACAGCCAAGATTTACACGTCTTCCGAGAAAGAATTACTTTTTTTACGAGAAAGTAATTATCCCCTGCACTGCTGAGCTAATGATGTATAAAATAAGTCTGACAAGCCCAAGTCCCACAGTGACACCAGACAACACAAAAGAAAAAAGGGAATCCAAACAAACTACTGGTGACCAGAAAACAACTCGAAGCAGATCACTAGCAATAAATTGTAACATGACGTTGAAGCTGGGCTCATCTTACAAAGAGCAAAGAGTAGAGAGAGAATTGCTAAGGGCAGATGGCAGTGCCTTTCCTGGTGATATAAACACAGATGAATGCATATCACTTCTGAGTACTGTATATGGCTCTGCCTATCTCAAGAGCATAAATAACTGGAAAGAACTTTAACACATTTCTAGGGATTGAGTTCTAATTGTTCTGTGGTATACAACTATTGGTTGCATCTAATTGTACTTAACATGGCTACAGCATCAAATATTCCACATTACGGAAATTATGAAGTTCAACTGGACATGTTTTACCTGCCAAGTTCTGAATTTCATGTTATCCTGCAGTAGCTGATAGCAAAACAAACCTATTGCAGCATGACAGGAGGTTACGTCCTTTACACGGTTATATTTAATCTCTCCTGATGCTTATCTGAGTTGTAGCTGAGTACAAGGAAAAACAGATTCTGCATTCAATTCTTGTAAGTACAAAGAGTAATGGCAACAGCAAAATGCATAACTCTTGCATTTGCCTGTCCAAGGAACCAAGGATTTTTTAATGTTTTATATGTAGTTTATCCTTTGTTCAAATATTTTCCACAAAAGTTGTGTGGGAATCTCCATGAAAACCAGGAAATCTGCCTCTTTATAAGAAATACTGGAAGAAATGTGAGCTTGATTATACCGATCATATGATCACATGCATAAAATTAACAAACTAAAAGCTACAATGTATATTCTTTCTCTTATATAACTTCCTTAAAATTCCTTTTGGGATATGTATAGCAATAAGATTTTTTTTAAAAGTCAGACTGTAGAGTGGCTTGCCAAAAAAGTATGTCCACACCATTACGCATTCATTTTTCTATACTATTTATGGCTACATTTGTTTGTAAACCTTTTAAAATGTTCTTTCCACTTCTTGAGATTTACTTACACCATATCATACTTCTGTTGCACAAAGCTGACATATCCAGATGGCAAATATAAACATCAAAAGATGGACTGCCACTCAAAGACATGTGGGAAACATTTGCCAAAGCTAAATATGGTCTTAAAAGAATTTCAATATTAGTGTAAAAGTTCTTCTGAACATGCCATTAATAGTTGTGCAATAGATCTAGCTGACACATTGGAGGTGGTGAGCTGCACTCAAATACTTTGCTACCCACAAAATGGCACTTACTTCAGAATTGTTCCATACTCAGGAAATAATAAAGTAAATCAAACTAACAAATTACACAAACTATGCTACAAAAAGCAGTACACACTAAATAGTATACAAGAAATATGCACATGTGCATGATGAAGGAAGAGTCTACAGGATTCAGCTTTTTTGCTGAATAAATATTTGAGAGTTTTACATTTCTTCAGCTTTCTTTTTTATGTAATCAGATAACTGCAACTACAAATTCAACCTGATGACTGACATTTTTACATTACAATGGCATCTTTGTTGCTGCAAACAGTAATATATATACAACAAATCAGTTTGGAGGGAAAATGCTTTCCATCATACTCGGCTTTGCCTTGTGATCAGAATGAGAAACTATGTGTATGATTTTTTTTTTCATAAGCAGTATTAGTCTCCTTTACCTATTGGCAGGGGTTGGAGGGGACCTGCTAAAATCCATTACACTTTTTGTCTTGGCTGTAATAAGAAGGCGTCCATTGGGTGCTGGGCAATTCAAAGAGCCAAGGAGTTCACTCAAAAGAAAGAGTTCACTCACAGTGGACAATCAGTTTGAACTTTGACACACTTTCCAAGAAGAAAATGTATTACAAGTAAAGTATTTTACAATCTTTTCTGAGACAGAGAAGTCCAAAAAGTTTACTCATCCCTTACACCAGCCACAACAGAGATAGATCTTTATCGTGACTGGTCCTTGCCTCTCACACCACTTCTGCAAGTCATATGGTTGCACATAGAATCACACTTTTTTGGAGACATGACTGCATGCAAACTCCCAGTGGAACAGTGAGACTACCCATGAAGACCATGCCTTCAGGTGCTTTGGACCAAGGCTAAATGTAGGCACTCTTAAGGTGTTTTTTATCCCCAACATAACCTATGGTTTGTTGCTAGCATTGAAGAAATTTGATTTCTTTTTATTCCTAAATCATGGGAAAAGCAATGGATTTTGAAGGCCTGTAATGTCTATTACAGCTAATTAGTCTATATTAAGCAGATCTGCATGGCTCCATTCTGTAAAGATCAGTGACACCAGTAAGCCCCAGTAACTGCACTGCTGTTGTAGTGGTGTCCTCTCTGCCTGTCTATGCTGCAACACTGAATTATGGATAAGCATCATGTCCTATACAAGACCCACAATGCCATGCTACAATTGCTATGTGTCAATTGTTCCCTCAGCAGATTGTTTTCTGGGAAAAACACTGAATCCACTAGTGTACTGCCACACAGAGCATCTGTAATTAAAAAGCACAGAGGAGTGTCAGGTGCTGATGAGTTCAAGGAACATGAGCCATTGGGACCACTCTAAAGGCAGTTTCATGAGAGAATGGCTCTAGCAACCACGTGGATAAAGTTCCTGCCTATGACCTGCAGCTACTCACTCCTGGTGTTACAGCACAGCTCATCACCTCTGCTGTTGCATCAGAAGTTATGTACCTTGAGCCACAGCCCAGTTTATAGTCTAGCTCCACAGAGACTGATTTCACAGACCCACCTGGAGAGGTGATGAATTTCAGCACAAAAGCAAAGCAGTCAGCTGGGCCTACCAAAGTAAGTGTATTGAGGAGACTTCTCCTGCAGGTTTATGATTCAGTTAAACCAGGCTTAGTAGCTGAAAGAAGTCCCATTCCCTCTCCTGCCTGCCAGCCAGGCTTTCTGCTTCTTTGCTAGGGATGTACATCAAACCATAAATAATCCAGAGCAGAAAGCTAAACTGATCTATAACTCAATGCTTTTTTGCAGCCTAGTTTTCTGCTGCCTGGACCCTCTGATCTGAGTGCCTCTGGCTCCAACGAGCACCAGAGAGAGCAGAAAGGGTGTGTTAGAAACACAGAAAATATGAGCAGGTGGGGAAGGGCTTTCAAAGGCAGCTTGGCATTATGTTGGCTTAATCAGGTTTGGTCATTATCAAATGCCATCTCCACGATGAGGTGCCATCCGGACTACCCACAAGTTACACAAGAAACCTTACAACACCCCTGAGAAAGTTGGGATACCTCAGCACAGGAAATATTCATGTGGTCACTCCCTTCTGCTCATCATTTTCAAGGGGTTTCTTATTGAGCAATGCAGACAGTTTCCTCTTTTGGTATCTTAGAAGAGGTTTTCTTTTGGGATTTCAGGACTGCACCATTCTTCCAGAATTATTTTGTGAAGAAAGATGAATTTAGATTCACATTGTTTTCAAGAAATTATTTCAGTTTCAGTATATCCTACCTACATCAGTTGCAGAGCCTTCAATGAGCACAGCAGAGTGAATGATGGCAGCAGTGATAATGAGTGCATATGGGAATCCCAGGAAAACTTTAATCATCATCATTAACATTTTATTTTCTGCAGTGCAATTCCTACTCTGATGTACCACAATTTGCTGTAGCAGACTGCAATGCCCAGTGCTGACAGAGATGAAGAGTAGGAAAGCCATGAGGAAAAAAGTAATCACTAAGCTAGAATTGCCATGGTTATTTACTGTTTTGATAATTTAAAAAAAAAAAAAGTATTGCTGTGTGAGTGTCTTTCAAGTCAGGTGTGATTTTGAAGTAGAAGAAAGGTAGACTCAAGCTTGTAGACAGATGATTTCTAGTTTCCCTGGTTCCTAGCTTTGTTGCTCATTTATAAATTTGTGTCCTCACAAACCATGTTGCAACTTCTGGTTTTAGTACTGTTTTGCCCAATTTACTATCTTATTCAAATGAACGTTAAAGGAAAGTAACCAAACCCACCAGGCTGCAACACCAACGAATTTTGGTAAATGCGGTGCCGTTTTCTTATTGCAGCTTGACATTCAGTAAGAAACACAAACTTTAAGTAGGGGCCATTTGGAAATTGATCATGAAGGTAAATTTGTGAAAACAGTAAAGGAGGGAAATTCTAAAATATATGAACTCATGATGCCAATGGTAGATATCTAAGTGATGACTTCCTAGCTGAAGATGTATTTTACAGGAAAGTTCTAGTGAAAGCTAACAATTAAGTTCTTTATAAAGTGATTCATTAACTGAAAAGAGGTTTCTTTCTTGGACAGATTGCCTTAGAAATGTTGGCCTTAGGGGTCCTGTTGTCCTTGCTAAAATAGCATAGTGCCAATAGAACTACTTTATACTTGAAATATAAAGGCTTGAAATAAATTTTGCAGTCAAGAATTCTGTTTATAAGCTCTCTGAACTCAATTTCACTGCAAAGTTAACCTGAGTTGTAAGTTATTCCAGGTATAACTGGAATCCTTTCTATTCAAAAAATATGAAACTCAGGCCTGTGGTTGCTTTTGATTTGAGGCAGCCAGTTTAACAGGAGGGTAAAGGCTGATACTGAAGTGTCTGTCTTGTCATCTACTCTGTACTAGGAGGACATTTTTCCACCACTTGAATGAAATTACTCTTCCAGTGCCTTTCCATTCCTCCTTCCTTATTGCCAGAGGCCTCCTGCTCATGCCTGCCACAGAACAAATAGCACCACCAGCTTGTGGTACTGCTAGGGACCTTTAAGGCTGGCAGAAATCCTGGGCATGAGTTTATGGTGTGAAGTTTTTTACGGGTAGGACTTGCTTTTAGTGTTCCCATTTCAACATCATTCCTCAGTCCTGCCCTCCTCTACCCCTGCACTGCTCGTTTCAGTATTTTTAGAGTCCTGAAAAAGATACATTTCTAAAGACCAGCTCAGTGGCTCCTAGTGTGGCACAACACACCTCTCCAGCACAATGATGAGGGCTGCAGCATGGGCATGGCAGGGGGCATGCAGGGTCAGAAAGCTTAAAACAATATTTTTACAAAACATGTGGCATTGTGAAGCTGTGACATCTGCAGGAGACACAAGGGAAGGTATAAAGACATGCTCCAGGGGCAGAGGCTGCAAATGCCCCTTCATAAACTAGCAAGAGACTTGAGGAAGCTACTGCAAGAGGACACGGGCACACAGGAATCAAAATGTCCAATCATAGTTGTCTTGCAGCAGGCAGTGTGGGGAAGAGGAAACACAGAGTGAGACAGGAAAGTTATTTATATTTGGCTCCAAAGTGTAGAAAAACTTTATTTATAGTTGGCAGGAATTTTGGTTTGCTGCTCTTAGTTTAAGAGATGATATACAGAAGAAAGAGAGGGAATTATTCCGGAGTGTTGAATGTTTTCAAAGGTAGAAGAGAACATTTATCTAAAACAACAGTGGGAGTCCAACAGGAACAATTCAGATCATGCAAAAAAAAGCAGTGGCTCCCCTAAGGATTTACCTATAAATCTTCATTCCAGAGGTTTCCACTCAATCTGAGCACAGCCCTCCAAGCCCAAGTGGGAAGGCAAAGCTCTCACTGAGATGGTTGGAAGAGCTTCTTCCCACCACTTCTGCACTGCCCAGTTTTCCTGATTCAGGGGCAACTCAGTCTGCTCCTCTGCAACTACAGAACTGCCACAAATCCAAGTCTTGCTATAAAGGAAAATTAAAATTCAGCTTAGCTGCCTGCTTCTGAGTCTGCTCAAAACTAAAAGAAACAGTTCCTCAGATATGTAAACAAGTAGAAGAGAAAGAAAATACTGTCCCACTGATAAGAGAGGTGAATTTGTCACTGACAGTGCTGAAAAGGAAGAGGTTCTCAACACCTCCTTCACCTCAGTCTGTGCCAGCACTGCTGGGCCCCCAGCTATGGGGACAAAAGATCCAGGCTGATGCATCCACAAGGGCATCACCAGCAGACATCCAGAAGTCATTGTCCCACTCTGCTCAGTGCTCATCAGGCCACACTGAGTAGACTGTGCTCAATTTTGGTCCCTGCTGTGCAGAAAAGATGTGGACAGGCTGCAGAAAGTCCAGAGAAGAGGCACAGACTGGGAAGCCTGTGACAGGGGAAAAGGCGGAGAGAACTGCGTTTGTTCAGCCTTGAGAAAAGAAGGCTCAGGGGAGACCTCACCATGTTCCTCTATTTGATGGGCGGCTACAGAGAAGATGGAGACTCCCTTTTTACAAAGAGTCACATGAAAAAGACAGGGGGTATTGGGTACAAGTTACTCCTGGGGAAATTACAACTACTCACACAATGAAAACTTTTCACAATGAGAACAACCAGCCATTGGAACAACCTCCCCAGGGAAGTGGTGGATTCCCCAATACTGTACACTCCTGAGATCTGGCTGCCAATGTGCTGGGCCATCTTGTCCAGACTGTGCTTTTACCAGGAAAGGTTGGATGAAACCTTCCTTGAGTCAGTTCTTTGCAACCTGTATTCTATGATTCTACAATTTAAAATCATGGCCAGTTTTTGTGCGTGCCCCTGGCTGTGAACTGCAGTGGTTCAGCAGGACCCTGGAGATGGGAAAATGGAATGAGGCAGGAACATTCTCCAGGTCCTTTATTGTGAGCCAAAGACTTTTTTTATACAAAAGTCTTGAGAACACTACACCAGAAGGAGGTAAGTGACATGGCCTGTGATACTTTCTCTAAATTATGCATGTATAATAGCACCCAAGGATATCTTGAAATCTATTGTGATGAACATTACATGTTGAAAGGTTTGCAACATAAAGGGTTGGTTTTCATCATCCACTGAGGGTGAATTTAGCACTAAAAGAATATACAGGACAACACAGTTGTTAATGTGATGGGAATTATTACTGTGTAATAATTTATGGGTGTTTTTTGTTGACTTTGCTATTGGGAAATTCACTGTCAAAGTATATAGACTTGATTTTAAAAAGGGAAAATCAGGCTAACCTAATAGATGGTTGGAAGATAAAATACACAGATAGCAGAACAAAAATCCCAAACCCCTCAAAGAAGCCACTTCTTCACACTCTGACCAGCAGGTCAAGGAAGGTGATTCTGCCCCTGTACTCCACTGCTGTGAGATCCCACCTAGAGTACAGCAACCAGCTCTTGGTCCCCCAATACAAGAAAGATGTAGATCTGTTGAAGCAAGCCTAGAGGTGGGTCACAAACATGGCTGGAGGGCTGGAGTACCTCTCCTGTGAGGACAGGCTGAGAGAGCTGCCTTCCAGTACCTCAAGAGGGCCTAAAAGAAGGCTGGAGAGGGACGCTTGACCAGGGTATATAGGACAGGACAAGGGGGAATGGCTTTAAACTGAAAGAGAGCAGGTTTAGATTGGGTACTAGGATGAAATTCTTTACTGTGAGGATGGTGAGGCACTAGCACAGGTTACCCAGAGAAATTGTGGATGCCCCATCCCTGGAAGTGTTCAAGGCCAGGTTGTATGGAACTCTGAGCAACCAGATCTCCTGGTGCTCCTGCTCACCATAGGGGGGTTGGAGCTAGATGATCTTTAAGGTCTATTCCAACCCAAACCATTACATAATTCTATGAAATGTGATTGGATACTTAGAAGTTACTCTCTTAGAAGAGAAAGTTAAAAAAAAAAAAAAAAAAAGGACTGTAAACAGATCAAAAGGACTATTTTAGGTAAAACAGAAAGGAGCATGTGCAGTGAATCAGGCTGTCATGGACATAGTATTTTTAAAGAGAAGAAGGAAAGGTGTTTCAAGAAGCTAGATCTAACTGTCTTGTTATAGAGGGTTAATAAGTCTTGAGAAAAATGAAGTTTGTTGGTTTTAAAATCTTTTACTAATCTCTCCCACAGGGAAAAATGGCAGAGATTAAATATCATACTGAGTACCACAAGTGAACATCACAGTGCTCTGCAGGATTAGATTAAGAAAGAAAACTGAGGAATTCACAATGAGATGAGTAATACCACCCAAAAAAAAAAAAAAAAAAAAAAAAAAAGACACAAAAAAAAAAAGTGAGCTGTGCTCAGGGAGGGTCAGGGAGGAAAAGAAGGAAATGTGACCACATCTACAACCACCATAGCTGCCCCGAGAAGTTTCTTACCTGAAGGTTGATCATGCTTCTGTGAGGAGCAAATCCAGGGTCTAAGTTGCATTAACAGCACAGCTCAGAGTCAAAACGAGAAGGAGCTGTCAGATCTCAGGTGGTGTCTGGTCTTCATTTTTCTTTTTAAGTAACAGTCATCTTTTTCTAATGGCTTAATGCCAAAAGTATGCTTGAAGGAGGAATTTCAATGAGGAAAGCTGGCAGTCCTGCCCAGGTTCCATTGATTCAGTGGAATTGGCTGCAGTCCTTGTGGGACAAGTGCTGCCTTAATTTTAGACAAGTCTACTTCAAATATAATTAGGCAGGAGTCTTTTTCTTTTTCTTTTTTGCCCTACATGCTGAGTGAGACACATTACTTGTAATCATTATATACTAGTTTATTGATTGTGGCTTTTCAGTATTCACTGTAGAGAGGCTTGTTTTAACAGAACTGTCAAGAGACATGTCTGGTTAACAAACAATTACCAATTGAAGGTATAGAAACAAGCACAGGGATTTTGCCAGGATATACAGAAATGTGCAGGGTATTTTGACAAAAGATGAAAGGGTTTTTCTCTTGAATCTGGTATTTTTTAAGAGATGTTCCTAAAGTCCATTTAATGACATTTTAGTAGTGGTTCAATACACTGTTTTCATCTCTGCTTTCTATATTTCAATATTTGAAAAGATTGAACAAACAGAAATTATTGTCAGGAATATTGCCTATATGGAAAAGCTACGAGAGCCCACACAATGGATCACACTGGCTCATTACTTATAATACAGGTTACCATTAAAATATATTCTAGTTATTAGGCAAGCTGGAAGTGAGTCAATTATTTGAATAAACAAACAAAGACTTGGTTGCCCTGTAGTTTAGTGCATCCCTGAGACGTCTGTAGGCTCCTTTCCCACGCCTCCTGTCTCATTCCTGAACTAGCAGAGGCTGTTGTGCAAGGCAACCTGGCAGCTCCTAATGAACAGGTAGCTCAATGCACTCCTCAGAAGCAATTCCTGCACTGTCCACTTCTGCACATTTTGCTGCAGGCACAGGGCATCGACTGCATTTTGTGTGTATCAGAGGAGGAAAAAGAGGTTTTGTAGCTTAGGAAAAGAGAAGCATCAGCTTATCAGGCCAAAGGAATGTCACTGTGGTCCCTCCAAAGGGGCCCTGCACTCTGACTGCTTGGACAAGCTGAAATACAGCAGTTTGCTGTGTCAGACACGAGAAGAAGGTGAGGAGACAAAAGAAGGTACCAGCTTTTTGCTGTCCCCAAAAGACTGGAGAGGGTTTTTTGTGTCTAAAAAATATAAGAAACAGTGATAACTTCAGCAAAAATAAGTAACTCAGCCTCACAACTGGCTGTAGTTTCCAGCCTTGTTAGGAAGCAGTATCCCTACATGCAAATTCTTAGGTAAATTAATGAGGACAAACAGAAAGAATACATGAAAGAAACAAATCCCAAACACCCATTGGGACAAAGTATGCATATTTCAATTCCATAAGAGTGAAAGTCTGTATTTTCTAAAACAACTAATGTTTCCTGTTTCCATTAAGGTCTCAGACTGGGCATCCCAAACCATGCAAAGCTGTTGGCCAACAGGTTTATATTTACCCTGGGAGTCAAGGTGAGATTCATGACACTGCTGCTTATTAAAGCTCTTGTTTTAACGTGCTTGGCTTTTGCAAGTTATGACACAGTAAATACATTTGTGTCACTTAGCAACCTCAGTTGTTTCTAAAGGAATGTCTTTTGTTCTTGGAAATCTATTATAAATGCAGATTACAAAACAATTATTGGGGAATCTAAACTTGTCTTATTTGGATGGTGTTCTGACCTCTCTGCATTCTACATTTGAACTATGCACAGGAAAATAATTTACTTTGCACAAGCACCCTTCATTGACATTGCTGTTATGAAGAGAAGCTCTGCATATTTAACAAATATTACAGAAGTTTCTGTAGAAAATAAAGGATGTGAGAAACGCCTGGAGAAAGAAAGGACTGGAAAGGACCTCCTACTCACTGGGTTCACCCAGTTCAAAGCTGTCTGACTGTTTTGTAAACAACACTATAAATACTTTAACACTGTGATGCAACACTACGTAGTCTCTATCATGAATTTATCAACCTGATTCATTTCTACACATGCCAAAGTCTGAGATCACAGACCATGCAACTCCAGCAAAAGGGTTTGAAATGTAAACACCTGCATAAATGAACTATTATTTATAATTTTCACCTTGACTGAGTTACAGGGTCTCCATAACAGATTAGAACATGTGCATGATCCTGAACATGTAGTCAAAGGACTGAGATTACACTGGAATGAAGACTTCAAAGGATTTAAGGGTTTTCTTTCTTTGTCTTTAACAGGTTTAAAGCTCTGAATTCACATCCAGTTGTCCATGTTGTCAAGATCAGTACAAAAGGTAAAATATATAAATTGACCTTTATATTCTGAAATTAAAATGCATCCTCAGGAAACACAATAAAATTATGTCAAATTTTTATAGATGGACACATAATTAATATAATTAGTACTTGTTTATGAAACTCAGATTTTGTCCTCTGCTAGGAATATCTGAAAGACAAATATTACTAAAAGTATCTTAAAGACTGTTTTCTAAACATTTGAACAGATAAAGTGAGGGTGCAAGTGAATAATAATCATAAAAAGGGACCAATGACTGTTCTCAACTGTAATGTCTTGCTAATAGAATAACTTAGACAACAAGTTGCCATGAGAATTTTGGCAATCCCAGCAGACCATACACAGAAATGCATCTGGGAAAAAAAAAAAAAAAGAATAGCATCAATGGTCATTATCAAGGTCATTATCAAATTTCTGCTCAGAAAAATACTGTCAGGGGTCAGAAAAATTTTGTCAACAGTTTTGCAACTCCTTTTATACTTTTATTTTAAAAAGAACCTCCCCCAATCCTTAGTGTTCTATGCTTTGGGGTTTTGGGGATTCTTTTAATTGCAATTACTGAGGTAAACTGCTAAAGTAAAGGCAGTGCTGCAGAGCTCATCTCCAGTGGTAGAAGACCAAGTATGATAACCAGGTTGTGATTCTCCTAATTAAAAAGAGAACACAGTGAGTAAGCTATAGCTTACTCAGGACTTGGCCAAATGACCTGATAGTTACAATGACGAGGCCTCAGCTTCTTTGGGGCTGACCTGGCAGCCAACCCTGTCACTTATGCTCACAAACTCCACACCAGGACACCTATGACAGCCCCTTTATTTGTTGAAGTTGTTCTAATTTCTACAGAGAGCCACAAGCAAACAGCTACCTGTTCATGAACTGCTGCAGCGTTTCTGCCAGGAACATCCCATAATAGCTGCAGACAGTTTAGATCTGCCCCCAGCATGGATTGGGGCTTAGTCCCAGAAAGGTCTCTGGGTGCTGACAGACTGAGATTCATTCCACAAATATGATTACGATGTAAATTCATATTAAGCCCTCTTTGGTACAGTTTTCCCACATAAACAAAGGAGAAGAGAGGGAGAGCCACAGATGTAGGATATACTATCTTCTCCAGCATTTTAGCTTTTCTCTCATCATCCAGTGAAAAAAGAAGATAGTACCTAAGTAATGGCTGAAGTTCCCAATTCCTCTAGGAGGACAATCTGAAACACCCTTCTCCTGAATGTCCACAAATCTCATTTTGTTCAGCTGGTAAGTCTACTAATCCTGATCAGTAGCATTCAGTGTAAACATTTGCAGTGTGTTTATCCCTCAGCAGATACTCAGTCCATTGCCAACCAGTCATCACTAAAACTTCACATTTAAAAAGATCTGAGGACATCAGGATTCTGCTAATGACTGCGCTCTGAGCTCCCTATCTGTGGCACTGATCTGCACGATCCTGCACGCTTTTCCCAGCACTGCCGTTGGTTAGGGATGCAATGAAGCACGATTTGCGATTATCATTCCCGGGCTCATGAAAGCCCCAGGTGTAGATGTAATCACAAGCAGCACTGAGCTTTTGCTGGTATAGCTTATTTTGCTTTTGTGGGAGAAGAAAAGGCTGGAATAAGCTGTACTGGTTTATTGCAGTTTTGCTTGTACAGAATACCAGATTACCTACTCAGAAGTGATCTGAATATAGATCTCCCTTGGAGCTGAAGTAGATCCATCCACTGCATCTATGTAGGCCTGCTTCTATTGCTTTTGAACAGATACTGCAAAAATAAGGAATAAAGGTGAAAGTGTTTTCTTAAAAATATTTGGAGGCGGGCAGGGGGCAACAAAATCTCACTTTTTCATCATCTGTAGAAAAAAATGTGATCTGAGTTTTAACTGACAGTTACCAAAAAGGTGCTGAAAACAAGAAAGTCTCGGTACCTTAAGTACGCACATGAATAATAATATGCAATTAGGTAACATGATTAATGCCCAGCTGATACAAATCCAGGCAGGGATGTAGTAATGGGCTTGGACACCTAGGCTGGAGTGACCAGTACCATGTGCAGATAGCAGGCATGCTGACAAACACGTGCGTTCATGCACAGGGTCTCCTGCTCTGTACAGCAGGTGGAAGTAGCTCAGCAGGACATGAGGACGAACGGACCAAAGGACATGGCCTCTCCTTTGCCAACCGCTTACTGATTAATCAAGGGCACAGTGGTGAGAGCACTTATGTGTACGGGAACTTACACTTTACAAGCTGTTCCCAGCGGAACCGACCGCATGCCCTGTCACGTGAATAAGCATGTTCTGGACTATGTCCTCTGAGTTCCAACACCCAGAAAACCTTTTTTAAGGCTCATCATACCCCTGCCTGAATGATGCAGAGACAGCAACAAGGGAAAGAATGGGACTGGGACATGAAGAGATAGGGCAGAGCCTTGATGCAGGTGATGAAGTAAACCGCAGCCGAGAGAAACCCGACAGAACAGCTGCACAGAGTTGCTTCACGTGTACTAATTCCAGCGATGCAAAGGAAGGCTCCTAAGGCATTTCTGTGTCAAGGAACTAAACCCCAAACCAATGCGCTGCCGGCTGCGGGCACACAGCGGGCACGCAGCGGGCACAGCAACCCGGGCAAAGACGGCCGCCGAGCGCGAGCCAAGCGGCCGGAGCCGGGCGCTGCGGTACGAACGCGCCGCGCTCCCGGCACGGCACCTTGCGGGAGAGGCGCTGGGCAGTGGGGATTGCCCGCACCGCCGGCCAGGCCGGTGAGGTCGGTGCGAGCCGCTCGCGCTCGGCGGGGAAGCGCCAGCTCCGCTTGCAGGCGCGCGTTGCTGCGGGAGAGCCGCACGCGCGCAACCGCCGGGCGCTCACGGGGGCACCGGCGCGCGCCCGCACC
>NW_024501459.1:19109815-19110284 GCF_017590055.1 Onychostruthus taczanowskii | reverse complement strand
CGCCGCTCGCGCTCCCCGCGGCCCCTCGCGCCCCCTCCAAGCGATCGTCCCGAGGCGACGGGGCGGCGCAGGACCCTCGGCCGCGCCGCGCGCCCCGCCCCCTCCTGCCAATCACAACGGCCCCGCCCCCGAGACCCGAGGTGCGGGGTTTGAAAGCGGGCCGGTCCACGCGGCGCGCAGACGGGGGGGGAAGGGGACGGGTCAGGCAGCGTCGCGCTCGGTGGTCGCGGGGCGGCCTCGCCCGGCCGGCGGCGGAAGCCGCCCCCGCGCTGTTGGCCGAGCCCTCCCCGCACGGGGTGCCGGCCCCGGGAGCGGCCGGCGAGCGGTTGGTCCGAAGGGCCGCCCCCTTCCCCCCCTCCCCCGGCCGGCGCAGTGGGAGGCGCCCGGGCGCGCGCGTCACCCATTGTTTACAAACCAACGCCAGCGGGCCGAGCTCCAGCCGCGACCGCAGCGCCGGAGCCGCGTGTGC